>NC_091310.1:49920757-49950757 GCF_038502225.1 Cherax quadricarinatus | reverse complement strand
GTGATCTTATTGCATATATATATATATATATATATATATATATATATATATATATATATATATATATATATATATATATATATATATATATATATATATATATACTATGCAAGAACAAAGATTTCTCCAGACATACCCATCCAGGAGGGGGGGGGGTCGTGCTTGATGTCGGTACAAGACTCCCTAATCAACTGGAATTACCCTTCCCTTCCTCGGATCAAACCTGATTACTTTTCATTGCCCAGACAGTGTATAACCATCGCTTGTTTACCCTCCCCTCCCCCCTCCTCCCCCATGACTATAATAATAATAAAGTTTCCAGGTAAAACAAGATTATTATTGCTGAGACAAAGTTGTCGTTTTATAACTATAGTAATATTAACTTTACTTTTAACTAATAAAATGTAAAGATACGAATATTTTATAAATAGTTTTATAAATGTCATAACACGAGCAGTTTCCGGCAAGTTATTAATAATTATTCTAAACGGGGTATAGTACCAATAATTATTATAGTTATATTTATATATACAGTAATTCATGTGAAGATATTAAAAAATATAAATCCATCTTATTATTATTATTAGTTACGGAAGAAGTATAAGGTAAAAATGTACATTTCTACGTACAACTGTAGGGATACATAGTAATTATAGGTTACATTGAGACTTAAATTTAACACAGATCTATGCATACGTTATAATTACAGGACCAACTACAATGATTACATAGTTAGTGGGAAGTTATGGGGTGATAAAATTTGTAGAACCAAAGTAGCGATTCATCAATTCTGGTTTGCGTCCTCCGGAGACTTGAATTTTTTTTGTTGCGTCCTCCGCAGATTGAAATCCTGGTTTGGGTCTTGATCCACCATGAGGCCTGGTCACAGACCGGGCCGCGGGGGCGTTGACCCCCGGAACTCTCTCCAGGTAAACTCCAGGTAATTGATATCCTGACTGTGCAACTGAGAAGATAAGCGACATATTGACCAAATAAACAAGCAGATGACTCGAAGTCACTGGACTGAGACACTAATAGAAATGTCACAATGAAATTATTGTGTTATCCTAAGTGAAATTATATATAACTTGCTATACAACACCGCTGTATCACTAAAATTATGTCTGAGGCCTGAATGAACATTAACACACTCCACTCCACTCAGTCACTCCACTTTTGATTCCACTCAACCACTCCACTCTCATTTGCCTAATTAGTTCCAATCAAACCACTAGCACCTCACTCATTTCACTCTAATTCACCATACTCTACTAAATTACTCTATCACACCTCACCCAGTTATTCATTCCACTTATTCCAGCGACTCCACTGCATGTAGTCATACTTACACGGAGGGCAGGGAAGAGAGAAGGGGGGGATTGCTGACACAAGGAATTCCTTGCTAAATGTAATAAGTACCAGCAACGTGTAGAGAGAGAGGTGCTGACAAGGCAGGGGAGGCGGGGCAGACGTGAGGAAAGGGGCAAGAGGAGGGACCTGGGGAAAGGTGGGAAAGTGGAGTGAGGGAGGAAGAGAGGTAAGAGGGAGGGTTAGCTGATAGATTGCTATGGTTACACTCAGCAAAGTTTTGATTTGCTGCTCATTGTGGTGCCTCCGACTCCATCACACTGAAGAACACCCCTCCACACTCCATACTACACG
The DNA here is from genome assembly GCF_038502225.1 of Cherax quadricarinatus. Taxonomy (NCBI): domain Eukaryota; kingdom Metazoa; phylum Arthropoda; class Malacostraca; order Decapoda; family Parastacidae; genus Cherax; species Cherax quadricarinatus. Next base: position 49,949,095 of record NC_091310.1, on the reverse strand, counting down.
TCCTTAGTATTCTCGAATGTGGAAGGGTGTTCTGGAGTATGGAGGGGTGTTCTTCGGTGTTCTGGAATTTGGAGGGGTGTTCCTTAGTGTTCTGGAATGTGGAGGGGTGTTCCTTAGTGGTAAGGAACAGTAAGGAACATCACTCCAGATACAGATAGATAGACAGACAGACACAGATAGATAGATAGATAGATAGATAGATATATAGATAGATAGATAGATAGAGAGAGAGAGAGAGAGAGAGAGAGAGAGAGAGAGAGAGAGAGAGAGAGAGAGAGAGAGAGAGAGAACCGGTCATTGCTCGTGTTTTCGAGACAAGAGTCAACAAGACAACAGTAATGAAAGTGTTCCACAGGGAAGTGTGCTTGGCCCATTGTTATGATATGTCTACTTCAATGACCTTCTTCAGAATCCCATGCTTATGTAGACGCCTGCACTTGACATTCAGCTATCCAAGAGAGAAAATGCCAAACGCTCTGAGTTACATCATTCACCAGCTTACAACTATATCAGCCTAGGGAAAACACAAATGATGGTCTCTAGTATCATGATGGTAATGCTGGAGCAATGGATGAAGTTGATATCCTTGGGGTGAAATATGACTCCAAACTGACTATGAAGAACCACATTGTAAATCTTGCAAACGAAGTGGCCAGGAAGCTTTCAGTACTTATGTGTATCTCGCATTTGCTCCATAGTGAGGCTGCAAGATTCTGTACTAGGCACGAGTACGCCCACACCTTGAGTATGCTCCACTTTTTTGGATTGCTCTCCCCCTCCCTGCCCTACCCGCGATTATTATTTTTTTTTTTTTGACAAAATAGAGAACAGAGCAAGACGACTCATCTTTCGACTCATCTTTCGCCTGGACCCTGCTTGGACAGATCTGTCATTTCAGCAGAGCCTTCAACACGGGAAGAATGTGGGAGGCCTTACTGTTATGTACAAGACCAATATTGTTAAGGTACCCCACTTAGTTCAACTACGAGGACAGCGAGAAGTGAGCTACACAACAAGACGGGCATCAAGCAGCAACTGCACTCTGGCTGTACCCTTTTCAAGAACACTTGATCTGAGATCATTTATTCCCATGATGACTCGAGTCTGGAACATCTTTGTACAACATTAATGATATCAACGAAATATCATCCGAGATCATTTATTCCCAGGATGACTCAAGTCTGGAACATGTTTGTACAACATAATGACATCAACGAAATAAAATTAGTTGATCAAATGAAATCACTGGCCTAAAGATGGCTCCAACTTCATCCTGTTTCCTATTTGTATATCTCTTAATAATGAAAAGGCTTTAAAATAAGCTGATGTAGGTAACAGTTCTTAGCTTCTAAATAAAGAGAGGACCCAATAACCTAACACTGTTAAACCTTGTGTTAGAGAGACTGACACACACACACACACACACACACACACACACACACGACTGAGATGAACAAGAGTACCAGAGTGTGTACCTCGATCGAGACAGAACACAAGAGGAAAGGTTGATACTGAAAGAGAGTACAAAAACGAAAGAAGGAACAAGAGGAAATGACAAAGATGAGCAGAAGAACCCAGATGCAGGTGGAAGGGCAAACACACCCTCCAGAAACACCAGCAGAAGGACTCCAACCACGACAACCCCAAGGCAACTGAGCAATCTAAACAGACACTCAACACTGATCCCTCTGCCCCCACCCCCAACACCACAAACCCCACCCATACAGCAACCCCCTATAGGAACTCTGCCCCCCCCACCCTTATCGCAACCCCCCGTAGACCCCCACCAGGGCTCCCAATCCTCAACCCCTATCTTCTCCCAGGATCACAGTATTCAAATTCAAATTCAAAGTTTATTCTCTATAAAGATTACAATGTTGAATTTACAGAATTTGGTTGTTGTGTGGTTTACATGTAGTTAAATAATGATTACAGAGTGTACCACTAGAACGCCTAGCATGGCTAGGCATTTTGGGCAGACTTAGTTTAATTCTTTATTTTAAAATATTACAAATTATGAGGTAAGTTGGTATTATGGCTAAGTGACTAAATACTAGTTTGTGAGTTTAGCTATGTGAATGCTTTTGTTTTGGCACAGTACATAGTTTCAGTATTGGAGTATCATAGGATTCATTATTTTAAGATTGAGATTAATATTTCTGTTTATGGTCAAATGGGTGAGTGAGTGTAAGTGTGAACCACCAGGTGGTATTCGTGTAGTTAGTTGATGGGGTTTATCAGGGAGATAAGATGTTTTCTAATGGTAGTTTTGAAGGTGATGAATGTGTCTGCAGTTCTAGAGTTCTCAGGTAGGGTGTTCCAGATTTTAGGGCCTTTGACATACATTGAATTTTTGTAAAGGTTTAGTCGGACACGGGGAATGTCGTAGAGATGTTTCTGTCTGGTGTTATGCCTGTGGGTTCTGTCACAACTATCAAGAAAGCGTTTTAGGTCAAGGTTGATATCGGAGTTTAAGGTCCTGTAGATGTAGATTGCACAGTAGTAAGTGTGGATGTACTGAACAGGGAGTAAGTTTAGATCTACGAAGAGTGGGGGGGGGTGTTGCCAGGGATGGGATTTAGTGATTATTCTTACTGCAGCTTTTTGTTGGGTTATTATTGGCTTTAGGTGTGTTGCTGCAGTAGATCCCCAAGCACAAATAGCATAGGTGAGGTATGGATAAATAAGTGAGTGGTATAGTGTGAGAAGGGCATTTTGCGGCATGTAGTATCGTATCTTGGAGACGATCCCAACCGTTTTGGATACTTTTTTGGTTATGTTGGATATGGGTGCTGAAATTCAGGTTGTTGTCAAGGTATAGGCCTAGGAATTTGCCCTCATTATGTCTGGTAATTAGAGTGTTGTCGATCTTAATGTTAATTTGTGCATCTCCTGCTCTGCTACCAAACATAATATAGTAGATTTTGTCAGTGTTAAGCGTAAGTTTATTGGCTGTCATCCAAGTGGACATTTTGATCAGCTCCTCATTAACAATGGTGTTGAGGGTGGCAAGATTAGGGTGAGAGATGACATAAGTCGTGTCGTCAGCAAAGAGAATGGGTTTCAGGTGTTGGGATACGTTTGGAAGATCATTGATGTATATGAGGAAGAGCAGGGGACCAAGGACACTTCCCTGCGGAACTCCAGTATCAAGTGGCCGTGTTGTTGATGCTGTGTCTTTAATGGTGACATACTGATACCTATTAGTAAGGTAAGATTTGAAATAAGCAAGCGCATGGCCTCTTATACCGTAATGGTCAAGTTTGTGGAGTAGGATGTCGTGGTCTACTGTGTCAAAATTATTATTATAATCAAGGGGGAAGCGCTAAACCCGGAGGATTATACAGCGCCTGGGGGGGGATGTGGAAGGCATTCAGGCTTAATTTGGGGAACTGGAGCACAGATACAATTCCCTAAATCAAGAGCCCCTCACCAACATCAAGGAACCTTCCTTGAGGGGGGCTGTGTCAAAAGCTTTTCTTAGGTCAATAAAAATTCCTAGTGGATATTCCTTATTTTCCAATGCTGTGTAAAGCAGATCTAGCATTTTTATGATTGCATCATTAGTGCTTTTATTTTTCCTGAATCCAAATTGGGAGGGGTTGAGTATGTTTTGTGCTGTTATAAATGAATATAGTCTCCTGTGCATGAGTTTCTCAAAGATTTTGGATAGCAATGGTAAGTTTGATATTGGCCTATAGTTGTTTAAGTCTGTATTGTCACCACCTTTATGTATTGGTGTAACCCTTGCCATCTTGAGTAGTTTTGGGAAGGTGCTAGTTTCTAGTGACTTGTTAAAAAGTAATGAAATAGCATGCGAAAGGATATGGGCCGCTCGCTTGTACAGTAATGGTGGGACATTAGACAGATTCCCTGAGTTGTTTTTAAGTGACTTTATAATCTCGGTGACTTCCGAGGGCTCAGTTGGTGCAAGATAGAAGGAATTTGGGAAATTCCCATCTAGGTAGTCCCCGGCATGGGCATTGGTATGTGGGATTTTATTGGCGAGATTAGATCCTATGGTTGAGAAGAAGTTGTTTATCTTGTTAGCTGTGTCAGTGGGATGTAGTGGTGTTTCATTAGGTTTAGTTAGGACAATATTCTTGTTTTTTTTCAGTTTGTGGGTCCCTAGAATCTGAGTGTTTTCCAGGTCTTTTTTATATCTCCTCTAGTGTCTGTGAATCTACTGGAGTAGTATAGTTGTTTGGCTTTCTTTATTAGAAAAGAAGTTGAAGGTTTGGTACACACACGCGGATGGAATAACGAATAAATATGAGGAGTGGCATGAAAGAATCAAGGAGAAGTCCCCAGATATCATAGCAGTCACAGAAATGAAACTCACTGAGACAATAACAGACACAATCTTCCCACCAGGATATCAGATCCTGAGGAAAGATAGAAGGAGCAGAGGCCCCTTGGAGCTAGTGATCACATGGTTCTGTGTTTTGAATACATAGTAGAATTACAAGTGGAGAGGGTAACAGGAGTTGGATGGGTAAAGCCAAATTATAAGAAGTGGGACTACACAGGTATGAGGAACTTCCTGCAGGAGGTTCAGTGGGACAGAGAATCGGTAGGAAAGTCAGTAAATGAAATGATTGAATACATAACAACAAAATGCAGGGAGGCAGAGGAAAGGTTTGTTCCCAAGCACAATAGAAATAATGGGAAGACCAAAGCGAGTCCTTGGTTTACCCGAAGGTGTAGGGAGGCAAAAACTCAGTGCAACAGAGAATGGAAAAGATACAGTATGCAAAGGACCCAGGAAAATAGAGAGACTAGTCAAAGAGCCAGAAACGAGTATGAACAGATAAGGAGGGACGCCCAGCGACAGTACGAAAACGACATAACATCGACAGCCAAGTCTGATCCAAAACTGCTGTATAGCCACATTAGGAGGAAGACAACAGTCAAAGACCAGGTGATCAGGCTAAGGAAAGAAGGTGGGGAACTCATCAGAAGTGATCAAGAGGTATGTGAGGAGCTCAACAAGGCATTTAAGGAAGTATTTACAGTGGAGACAGGAAGGCCTCTGGGTGGACAGAACAGAGGGGGACGCCAACAAGGAATATACCAACAACTGTTAGATGACATACACACAACTGAGGAGGAGGTGAAGAAGCTGCTAAGGGACCTTGATACCTCAAAGGCAATGGGACCAGACAACATCTCCCCATGGGTCCTTAGAGAGGGAGCAGAAATGCTATGTGTGCCACTAACCACAATCTTGAAAACTGGGCAACTACCTGAGGTGTGGAAGACGGCAAATGTAGTAGCCATATTTAAAAAATGAGACTGAAAAGAGGCACTAAACTATAGACCAGTGTCACTGACGTGCATCGTATGCAAAGTAATGGAGAAGATTATCAGGAGAGTGGTGGAGCACCTGAAACGGAACAAGAGTATAAAAGCCAACCAGCACGGTTTTATGGAAGGCAAATCCTGTGTCACAAACCTACTGGAGTTTTATGATAAAGTAACAGAAGTAAGACATGAGGGAGAGGGGTGGGTTGATTGCATCTTCTTGGACTGCAAGAAGGCCTTCGACATAGTTCCTCACAGGAGATTGGTGCAGAAGCTAGAGGACCAGGCGCATATAACAGGAAGGGTTCTGCAATGGATCAGAGAATACCTGACAGGGAGGCAACAACGAGTCATGGTACGTGATGAGGTATCACAATGGGTACCTGTGATGAGCGGGGTCCCACAGGGGTCGGTCCTAGGACCAGTGCTATTTCTGGTATATGTGAATGATGGAAGGGTTAAATTCAGAAGTGTCCCTGTTCGCAGATGATGTGAAGTTAATGAGGAGAATTAAATCAGATGAGGATCAGGCAGAACTCCTGGACAGGCTGGACACCTGGTCCAGCAACTGGCTTCTCGAATTTAACCCCGCCAAATGCAAAGTCATGAAGATCGGGGAAGGGCAAAGAAGACCGCAGACGGAGTATAGGCTAGGTGGCCAAAGACTGCAAACCTCGCTCAAGGAGAAAGATCTTGGGGTGAGTATAACACCGAGCACGTCTCCGGAAGCACACATCAACTAGATAACTGCTGCAGCATTTGGGCACCTGGCGAACCTGAAAATAGCGTTCCGATACCTTAGTAAGGGATCGTTCAAGACACTGTACACCGTGTACGTCAGGCCCATATTGGAGTATGCAGCACCTGTTTGGAACCCACACTTGATCAAGCACATCAAGAAATTAGAGAAAGTGCAAAGGTTTGCGACAAGGTTAGTTCCAGAGCTATGGGGAATGTCCTACGAAGAAAGGTTGAGAGAAATCGGCCTGACGACACTGGAGGACAGGAGGGGTAGGGAAGACATGATAACAACATACAAAATACTGTGTGGAATAGACAAGGTAGACAGAGACAGGATGTTCCAGAGAGGGGACACAGAAACAAGGGGTCACAATTAGAAGTTGAAGATCCAGATGAGTTAAAGGGATGTTAGGAAGTATTTCTTCAGTCGTAGAGTAGTCAGGAAGTAGAATAGCTTAGCAAGTGAGGTAGTGGAGGCAGGAACCATATATAGCTTTAAGATGAGGTATGATAAAGCTCATGGAGCAGGGAGAGAGAGGACCTAGTAGCACTCAGTGAAGAGGCTGGGCCAGGAGCTGAGTCTCGACTCCTGCAACCACAATTAGGTGTGTACACACACACACACACACACACATACACACACACACACACACACACACACACAGCGTTCCGATACCTTAATAAGGAATCGTTCAAGACACTGTACACTGTGTATGTTAGGCCCATACTGGAGTATGCAGCACCAGTCTGGAACCCACACCTGGTCAAGCACGTCAAGAAGTTAGAGAAAGTACAAAGGTTTGCAACAAGGCTAGTCCCAGAGCTCAAGGGAATGTCGTACGAGGAAAGGTTAAGGGAAATCGGACTGACGACACTGGAGGACAGAAGGGTCAGGGGAGACATGATAACGACATACAAGATACTGCGGGGAATAGACAAGGTGGACAGAGATAGGATGTTCCAGAGAGGGGACACATGGACAAGGGGTCACAACTGGAAGCTGAAGACTCAGACGAGTCACAGGGACGGTAGGAAGTATTTCTTCAGTCATAGAGTTGTCAGCAAGTGGAATAGCCTAGCAAGTGAAGTAGTGGAGGCAGGAACCATACATAGTTTTAAGAAGAGGTATGACAAAGCTCAGGAAGCAGAGAGAGAGGATCCAGTAGCGATCAGTGAAGAGGCGGGGCCAGGAGCTGAGTCTCGACCCCTGCAACCACAATTAGGTGAGTACAATTAGGTGAGTACACACAGAGGAGCTGAGTCTCGACCCCAGCAACCACAATTAGGCGAGTACACTTGCCGTGGTGTTCGTTTGTGTCAGAGTTGACGGGAATGTTTTCAAAATATTGAGCATGTGAATCCATGTTAGTGGTGAGTGAATGTTTGAGTCCATGTTAGTGGTAAGTGAATGGTTGAGTCCATGTTAGTGGTAAGTGAATGTTTGAGTCCATGTTAGTGGTGAGTGAATGTTTGAGTCCATGTTAGTGGTAAGTGAATGTTTGAGTCCATGTTAGTGGTAAGTGAATGTTTGAGTCCATGTTAGTGGTAAGTGAATGTTTGAGTCCATGTTAGTGGTAAGTGAATGGTTGAGTCCATGTTAGTGGTAAGTGAATGTTTGAGTCCATGTTAGTGGTAAGTGAATGTTTGAGTCCATGTTAGTGGTGAGTGAATGTTTGAGTCCATGTTAGTGGTAAGTGAATGTTTGAGTCCATGTTAGTGGTAAGTGAATGGTTGAGTCCATGTTAGTGGTAAGTGAATGTTTGAGTCCATGTTAGTGGTAAGTGAATGGTTGAGTCCATGTTATTGGTAAGTAAATGGTTGAGTCCATGTTAGTGGTAAGTGAATGTTTGAGTCCATGTTAGTGGTAAGTGAATGGTTGAGTCCATGTTAGTGGTGAGTCAATGACTGAGCCATGTCAGTACTATGTGAATGAACCATGTCAGTGGTGAGTCGATGACTGAGTCATGTCAGTACTCAGTGAATGACTGAGCCATGTCAATGACTGAGTCATGTCAAATTAACATTTTTTTTCTTGTGCCAATTCAGCATCCGGCACTAAGAATCCCTCTTGGCTCCCCACATATACATGTTCTAGGAGTAACGGTAATCTAAGGAGCATCTCCGGAAAATTAATAACTGAAGTTATCAGCTGCGTAGGCCTATCAGTCGTACGTACCTTAAGCAGGCCTAACAACCTCTGAAGTAAATTGATTCAGTCACTAGTTGGCGAAAGGTCTTCAAAATAAGGATACCTGGGTGTTGTTCGTGTCTAGTGGATTAAAATGCACTGAAGCCATAAGGGTCATGCAGCGGAGTGTTTCAGGAGTGCTTTCAGTAGTCTTTTCATAACAGACTGATCCGGATGTTACAAAACTTAAAATTGAATTAAAGGTAAATTATGTGATGTAATGGTTTAAAAAACCGACAAGTTGAAGAATGAGATGATACTTGTGCAACATTTGGGAATCTTTACTGAGGTGGCCTCTTCAGTCCAATACAGAGGAGAACGGTGAAAGATGAAGAGGAGAATGAGGTAATCATTCCTTCAGCCTGGAGTCGATATGTTCAGTCTGAACACATCGACTCCAGGCTGATTACCTCCAGGAACTGATTACCTCAAACTCCTGATCTAAACCATTCTTCTTTGTATTGGACTGATGAAGTCACTGTGTGGCGAAACGTTTCCTCAATAAAGATACCCAAGTGTTGCACGTGTCAAATTTATTACCTTGTCGGTTCACTGAACTATTTATCTAAATGAAATAGTTAGACCCTGCCATACGCCACTGGCTAACTTGAAAACAGATAACAACAAAATAAGTAATTACACACATATCATAGAGAAGGATTAACAACTAAATTATATTGCTGGAAAGTTAAGAAACAGGCCCAGGAACTGGAGCTCAATCCCAGTAATCCAAGGTGTCCCGTAGCTCGATTGGTAGAGCACTCAGCACACACACTGCTGTCCATGTTCACCTAGTAGTAAAATAGGTACCTGGGTGTTAGTCGACTGGTGTGGGTCGCATCCTGGGACAAAACTGACCAAACTTGCCCAAAATGCTCTGCATAACAAGGGGCTTTCTATAAAGTGGTATATCATTGATGTCAGCTAGACCTGTATACCTTGTACATGTACTTGTAGAAAAAAGATTATTGTTAATTATTAATACAAATATGCGCACAAATTTTGCAGTACAAGTGATATATATTGTGATGATATTAATTAAAAGCATCGAATAGAGGAAGAATTTGATGGTTGAATATAAACATTAACTTAGGAAAACCACATGTAGTCAATTATGGTTGCAGGGGTTGAGTTATAGCTCCTGGCCCCGCCTCTTCACTGGTCACTACTAGGTCGCTCCCTCACTGCTCCGTGAGCTTTATCATACATCTTCTTAAAGCTATGTATGGATCCAGCCTCCACTACCTCCCTTTCCAGACTATTCCACTTCCGGACAACTCTGTGACTGAAGAAATACTTCCTAACATCCCTGTGACTCATCTGAGCCTTCAACTTCCAATTATGACCCCTTGTTGGCGTGTCCCATCTCGGAAATATTCTGTCCCTGTCCCTGTCCACCCTATCGATTCCTCTCAGTATTTTATAGGTTGTTATCATGTCACCCCATCCCCCCGTCCCTCCTGTCCTCCAGTGTCGTCAGGTTGATTTCCCTTAACCTCTCCTCGTAGGACATGCCAATTAACTCCGGGACTATTCTCGTTGCAAACCCTTGCACTTTCTCTAATTTATTGACGTGTTTGGCCAGGTGTGGGTTCCAGACTGGTGCTGCATACTCCAATATGATGGGCCTGATGTACACGATGTACAGTCCTGAACGACTCCTTACAGAGATGTCGGAATACTATTCCTGACAACTCTATGTCTGAAGAAATATTTCCTAACATCCCTTTAGCTCATCTGAGTCTTCAACTTCCAGTTGTGACCCCTTGTTTCTGTGTCCCCCCTCTTGAACATCCTGTCACTGTCCACCTTATCTATTCCTCGCATTATTTTGTATGTCGTCATGTCTCCCTTAACCCTCCTGTCCTCCAGTGTCGTCAGGACGATTTCCCTTACATTTCTTCGTAGGACATTTCCCTTACCTCTGGAACTAGCCTTGTTGCAAACCTTTGCACTTTCTCTAATTTCTTGACATGCTTGACCAGGTGTGGGTTCCAAATTGGTGCTGCGTACTCCAGTATGAGCCTGTGTGTGTGTGTGTGTGTGTGTGTGTGTGTGTGTGTGTGTGTGTGTGTGTGTGTGTGTGTGTGTGTGTGTGTGTGTGTGTGTGTGTGTGTGTGTGTGTGTGTGTGTGTAATAAGTCACTCATGTCATGACGACATACTAGTATACATCGAGAACCGTATGTCCCTCTGTGTATATATATACGAAGGTGAAGGGAGGGTAGTAAACTAAGGTGAACGGAGGATAGTAAACTAAGGTGAAGGGAGGGTAGTAAACTAAGGTGAACGGAGGATAGTAAACTAAGGTGAAGGGAGTTTAGTAAACTAAGGTGAAGGGAGGGTAGTATACTAAGGTGAAGGGAGGGTAGTATACTAAGGTGAAGGGAGGGTAGTATACTAAGGTGAAGGGAGGGTAGTATACTAAGGTGAAGGGAGGGTAGTATACTAAGGTGAAGGAAGGGTAATATACTAAGATGAAGGGAAGGTAGTAAACTAAGGTGAAGGGAAGGTAGTAAACTAAGGTAAAGGGAGGGTAGTATACTAGGGTGAAGAGAAGGTAGTAAACTAAGGTGAAGGGAAGGATAAACTAAAAGAATGTAAGGGTAAACTAGTGAAATGTGAGGGGAGGGTAAACCAGAGTAAAGAAGTGGAGGTTAAGAAGGCAAACTACAATGAAAACTAAGCGAGGTAAACTCACGAATAACGCTGACCTTAAGTGTGTTGATTGTGAATTGTTCCAGCCACGGTAGTGTTTCAGCCACGGTAGTGTTCCAGTCACGGTAGTGTTCAGGTCACGGTAGTGTTCCAGTTACGGTAGTGTTCCGGTTACGGTAGTGTTCCGGTTACGATAGTGTTCCAGCCACGATAGTGTTCCAGTCACGTTAGTGTTCCAGTCACGGTAGTGTTCCAGTCACGTTAGTGTTCCAGCCACAGTAGCGTTCCAGTCACGGTAGTGTTCAGGTCAGAGTAGTGTTCCGGTTATGGTAGTGTTCCAGCCACGTTAGTGTTCCAGCCACGGTAGTGTTCCAGCCATGGTAGTGTTCCAGCCACGGTAGTGTTCCAGCCACGGTAGTGTTCCAGTCACGGTAGTGTTCCAGTCACGGTAGTGTTCCAGTTACGGTAGTGTTCCAACCACATTAAGTGTTCCAGCCACGTTAGTGTTCCAGCCACGGTAGTGTTCCAGCCACGGTAGTGTTCCAGCCACGGTAGTGTTTCAGCCACGGTAGAGTTCCAGGCATTGTAGTGTTCCAGTCACGGTAGTGTTTCCGCCACGGTAGTGTTCCAGTCACGGTAATGTTCCAGCCACGTTAGTGGTCCAGCCACGGTAGTGTTCCAGTCACGGTAGTGTTCCAGTCACGATAGTGTTTCCGCCACGGTAGTGTTCCAGTCACGGTAATGTTCCAGCCACGTTAGTGGTCCAGCCACGGTAGTGTTCCAGTCACGATAGTGTTCCAGCTACGGTAGTGTTCCAGCTACGGTATTGTTCCAGCCACGATACTGCTGCAGCCATGAGATTGTTTCAGCCACGATATTGTGATTAAGTTCCTAACAAGATGGAGATGAACTCATAAGAGGAACGTTATCTAAGAGATCTACATTGTTAGATGTCAGGCATAGATTACTGATGTGTTGATCCTGTAAGAGGGACCTTGATGACGGTGAAGATATTTGTTGGTCCTGTAAAAGGTACCTTGATACCAGTGAAGATATATGTTGATCCTGTACGAGGTACCTTCATGACAGTGAAGATATATGTTGATCCTGTAAGAGGGACCTTGATGACGGTGAAGATGTGTTGATCCTGTAAGAGGGACCTTGATGACGGTGAAGATACATGTTGATCCTGCAAGAGGTACCTTGATAACGGTGAAGATATATGTTGATCCTGTAGGGGGACCTTGATGACGGTGAAGATGTATGTTGATCCTGTAAGAGATACCTTGATGACGGTGAAGATGTGTTGATCCTGTAAGAGGGATCTTGATGACGGTGAAGATGTGTTGATCCTGTAAGAGGGACCTTGATGACGGTGAAGATACATGTTGATCCTGCAAGAGGTACCTTGATAACGGTGAAGATATATGTTGATCCTGTAGGGGGACCTTGATGACGGTGAAGATGTATGTTGATCCTGTAAGAGATACCTTGATGACGGTGAAGATGTGTTGATCCTGTAAGAGGGATCTTGATGACGGTGAAGATGTGTTGATCCTGTAAGAGGGACCTTGATGACGGTGAAGATGTGTGTTGATCCTGTAAGAGGTACTTTGATGACGGTGAAGATATGTTGATTCTGTAAGAGGGACCTTGATGACGGTGAAGATGTATGTTGATCCTGTAAGAGATACTTTGATGACGGTGAAGATGTGTTGATCCTGTAAGAGAGATCTTGATGAAGGTGAAGATGTGTTGATCCTGTAAGAGGCACCTTGATGACGGTGAAGATGTGTATTGATCCTGTAAGAGGGACTTTGATGACGGTGAAGATATAAGCTGATCCTGTAAGAGGGACCTTGATGACGGTGAAATGTTGATCCTGCAAGGGGGACCTTGATGACGGTGAAGATATGTGTTGATCCTGCAAGAGGGATTTTGATGACGGTGAAGATGTGTTGCTCCTGCAAGAGGGATCTTGATGACGGTGAAGATGTGTTGATCCTGTAAGAGGGACCTTGATGGCGGTGAAGATATATGTTGATCCTGTAAGAGGGACCTTGATGACGGTGAAGATGTGTTGATTCTGTAAGAGGGACCCTGATGACGGTGAAGATGTGTTGATTCTGTAAGAGGGACCTTGATGGCGGTGAAGATGTGTTGATCCTGTGAGAGGTACCTTGATGACGGTGAAGATGTGTTGATCCTGTAAGAGGGGCCTTGATGAAGGTGAAGATGTGTTGAGCCTGTAAGAGGCACCTTGATGACGGTGAAGATGTGTATTGATCCTGTAAGAGGGACTTTGATGACGGTGAGAGATACTGTAAGAGGCACCTTGATGACGGTGAAGATGTGTATTGATCCTGTAAGAGGGACTTTGATGACGGTAAGAGATACTTTGATGACGGTGAAGATGTGTTGATCCTGTAAGAGAGATCTTGATGAAGGTGAAGATGTGTTGATCCTGTAAGAGGCACCTTGATGACGGTGAAGATGTGTATTGATCCTGTAAGAGGGACTTTGATGACGGTGAAGATATAAGCTGATCCTGTAAGAGGGACCTTGATGACGGTGAAATGTTGATCCTGCAAGGGGGACCTTGATGACGGTGAAGATATGTGTTGATCCTGCAAGAGGGATTTTGATGACGGTGAAGATGTGTTGCTCCTGCAAGAGGGATCTTGATGACGGTGAAGATGTGTTGATCCTGTAAGAGGGACCTTGATGGCGGTGAAGATATGTTGATCCTGTAAGAGGGACCTTGATGACGGTGAAGATGTGTTGATTCTGTAAGAGGGACCCTGATGACGGTGAAGATGTGTTGATTCTGTAAGAGGGACCTTGATGGCGGTGAAGATGTGTTGATCCTGTGAGAGGTACCTTGATGACGGTGAAGATGTGTTGATCCTGTAAGAGGGGCCTTGATGACGGTGAAGATACATGTTGATCCTGTGAGATATACCTTGATGACGGTGAAGATGTGTTGATCCTGTAAGAGGGACCTTGATGACGGTGAAGATGCGTTGATCCTGTAAGAGGGACCTTGATGATGAAGATATGTTGATCCTGTAAGAGGGACCTTGATGACGGTGAAGATATATGTTGATCCTGTAAGAGGAACCTTGATGACGGTGAAGATGTTTATCCTGTAAGAGATACCTTGATGACGGTGAAGATGTGTTGATCCTGTAAGAGGGACCTTGATGACGGTGAAGATGTGTTGATCCTGTAAGGACTTTGATGACGGTGAAGATATAAGTTGATCCTGTAAGAGGGACCTTGATGACGGTGAAGATATATGTTGATCCTGTAAGAGGGACCTTGATGACAGTGAAGATGTGTTGATCCTATAAGAGGGACCTAAATGACGGTGAAGATGTGTTGATTCTGTAAGAGGGACCTTGATGACGGTGAAGATGTTGACCCTGTGAGAGGTACCTTGATGACGGTGAAGATGTGTTGATCCTGTAAGAGGGACCTTGATGAAGGTGAAGATGTGTTGATCCTGTAAGAGGGACCTTGATGAAGGTGAAGATATATGTTGATCCTGTAAGAGGGACCTTGATGACGGTGAAGATGTGTTGATCCTGTAAGAGGGACCCTGATGACGGTGAAGATGTGTTGATTCTGTAAGAGGGTCCTTGATGGCGGTGAAGATGTGATCCTGTGAGGTACCTTGATGACGGTGAAGATGTGTTGATCCTGTAAAAGGGGCCTTGATGACGGTGACGATACATGTTGATCCTGTGAGATATACCTTGATGACGGTGAAGATGTGTTGATCCTGTAAGAGGGACCTTGATGACGGTGAAGATGCGTTGATCCTGTAAGAGGGACCTTGATGATGGTGAAGATATGTTGATCCTGTAAGAGGGACCTTGATGACGGTGAAGATATATGTTGATCCTGTAAGAGGAACCTTGATGACGGTGAAGATGTATGTTTATCCTGTAAGAGATACCTTGATGACGGTGAGGATGTGTTGATCCTGTAAGAGGGACCTTGATGACGGTGAAGATGTGTTGATCCTGTAAGAAGGACTTTGATGACGGTGAAGATATATGTTGATCCTGTAAGAGACCTTGATGACGGTGAAGATATATGTTGATCCTGTAAGAGGGACCTTGATGACAGTGAAGATGTGTTGATCCTATAAGAGGGACCTTAATGACGGTGAAGATGTGTTGATTCTGTAAGAGGGACCTTGATGACGGTGAAGATGTTGACCCTGTGAGAGGTACCTTGATGACGGTGAAGATGTGTTGATCATGTAAGAGGGACCTTGATGACGGTGAAGATGTGTTGATCCTGTAAGAGGGACCTTGATGGTGAAGATGTGTTGATCCTGTAAGAGGTGCCTTAATTATGGTGAAGATATGTTGATCCTGTAAGAGGGATCTTGATGACGGTGAAGATGTGTTGATCCTGAAAGAGGGACCTTGATGACGGTGAAGATGTGTTGATTCTGTAAAAGGGACCTTGATGACGGTGAAGATGTGATCCTGCGGGAGGTACCTTGATGACGGTGAAGATGTGTTGATCCTGTAAGAGGGACCTTGATGACGGTGAAGATATGTTGATCCTGTAAGAGGGACCTTGATGACGGTAAAGATGTATGTTGATCCTGTAAGAGATACCTTGATGACGGTGAAGATGTGCTGATCCTGCAAGAGGGATCTTGATGACGGTGAAGATGTGTTGATCCTGTAAGAGGGACCTTGATGACGGTGAAGATGTGTTGGTCCTGTAAGAGGGACCTTGATGACGGTGAAGATGTGTTGATTCTGTAAGAGGGACCTTGATGACGGTGAAGATGTGTGTTGATCCTGTAAGAGGGACTTTGATGACGGTGAAGATATGTTGATCCTGTAAGAGGGACCTTGATGACGGTGAAGATATATGTTGATCCTGTAAGAGTGACCTTGATGACGGTGAAGATGTGTTGATCCTGTGAGAGATATCTTGATGGTGAAGATGTGTTGATCCTGTAAGAGGGACCTTCATGACGGTGAAGATATGTTGATCCTGTAAGAGGGACCTTGATGACGGTGAAGATGTTGATCCAGTAAGAGGGACCTTGATGACGGTGAAGATATGTTGATCCTGTAAGAGGGACTTGGATGACGGTGAAGATATATGTTGATCCTGTAAGTGACCTTGATGACGGTGAAGATGTGATCCTGTAAGAGGGACCTTGATATGTGTTGATCCTGTAAGAGGTAACTTGATGACGGTGAAGATATGTTGATCCTGTAAGAGGGACCTTGATGACGGTGAAGATATATGTTGATCCAGTAAGAGGGACCTTGATGACGGTGAAGATATATGTTGATCCTGTAAGAGGGACTTGGATGACGGTGAAGATATATGTTGATCCTGTAAGAGGGACCTTGATGACGGTGAAGATGTGTTGATCCTGTGAGAGGTACCTTGATGACGGTGAAGATGTGTTGATCCAGTAAGAGGGATCTTGATGACGGTGAAGATGTGTTGATCCTGTAAGAGGGACCTTGATGATGATGTGTTGATCCTGTAAGAGGGACCTTGATGACGGTGAAGATATGTTGATCCAGTAAGAGGGACCTTGATGACGGTGAAGATATGTTGACCCTGTAAGAGGGATCTTGATGACGGTGAAGATATATGTTGATCCTGTAAGAGGGACCTTGATGACGGTGAAGATGTTGATCCTGTAAGAGGGACCTTGATGGCGGTGAAGATGTGTTGATCCTGTAAGAGGGACCTTGATGACGGTGAAGATGTGTTGATTCTGCAAGAGGGATCTTGATGACGGTGAAGATGTGTTGATTCTGTAAAAGGGACCTTGATGACGGTGAAGATGTGATCCTGAGAGGTACCTTGATGACGGTGAAGATGTGTTGATCCTGCAAGAGGGACCTTGATGACGGTGAAGATATGCGTTGATCCTGTGATATACCTTGATGACGGTGAAGATGTGTTGATCCTGTAAGAGGGACCTTGATGACGGTGAAGTTGCGTTGATCCTGTAAGAGGGACCTTGATGATGTGTTGATTCTGTAAGAGGGACCTTGATGACGGTGAAGATACATGTTAATCCTGTAAGAGGGACCTTGATGACGGTGAAGATGTGTTGATCCTGTAAGAGGGATCTTGATGACGGTGAAGATATATGTTGATCCTGTAAGAGGGACCTTGATGACGGTGAAGATATGTTGATCCTGTAAGAGGGACCTTGATGACGGTGAAGATGCGCTGATTCTATAAGATGTACCTTGATGACGGTGAAGATGTGTCGATCCTGTAAGAGGTACCTTGATGACGGTGAGGGGCTCTTGATCCAAGACTGTAGCTCACCTTCCCTGGATGAACCTTGACTGGAGTCTACCCTTCTGGTTGACTCCTTCATCTCCCCAGGTGATGCTACTTTATCACCTCTGACAGCTTTATCGTTAACCATGAATGTAATAATAATATTGGTTGTGCTGAAGACTTGGGCGTGTGTGTGTGTGTGTGTGTGTCTCCTCTCACTCCCTGCTCCATGAGCTTTATCATACCTCGTCTTAAAACTATGTATGGTTTCTGCCTCCACTACGTCACTTACCAGGCTATTCCACTTCCTGACAACTATGACTAAAGAAATACTTCCAAACATCCCTTCTACTCATAGTCTTCAACTTTCACCTGTGACACCTTGTTTCTCTGTTCCATCTCTGGAACATCCTGTCTTTGTCCACCTTGTCAATTCCTCACAGTATTTTATATGTCGTTATCGTGTCTCCCCTGGCCCTCCTGTCCTCCAGTGTTGTCAGACCGATTGTGTGTGCATGTATACGCCCTATGGAAGGGTTTATTTTTTTTTTTTGCCGTGTTTTGGCGGAAGGTGTATGAAGTGTTGTGCGCGTAGAAACTAATTTGTGTCTATTGGGTTGATATTTAGCTTGGCACCGTGTATGAATATTCATATGCACATACATGACCACTGGTGTGTGTTCATGTTGTACATCAACTATGATCACACAACGTGTGCGCAGACACGTGTGTGTGGCGGGTAAAATGGGCGTCCATACAAGTTTAGTTAACAGGTGACCAATGCACCAACCTTTATAGTGTAATGATGGTAGTGGCGTCGTGAAGGAACGTGTGCGTCGTCATCCACCCCACAACATGTCAAGGAGCAACTGGCTGGAGTACCGGGGCGGGGCAGACTATATAGCACACGTGAGCTCCAAGAAAAACCTTGCGACAAACACACTTGAAGCACTGAGAGAGTTTCACCTCCCGGCTGGCCTAGGTGATCAGTGAGAAGGCAGGCTCCCACGTCCCAACACCTTCTGACTTGGATATATACCCTATTACTCCTTTCAAGTATAAGGCTAATATTTAATTTTATTACTCTCCATTATCAGGTTATGCATTTATTTGTTATTTTTTCTAATCAGTTTTTGAGAAGAAATTAGTAAGGAAGTTTTTTGGAATCATCAGCAAGAATTCGGACACCGGCTTCATCCGATTACTGTGGCGTCGGCTATCACAATCGTCATCGACTCGCTCTTAAGCTCGCCTGTCAACATCGTCGCATTTCTTATTTAATCGATCACTTTTTTACTTTTTATTTAAACCTTACAATACAACAACGTGTCTATCTGCCACGACATATGTAGAATTCTCCTCTGAATCTATCACTTTTATGCAATTTCACAGACATCTGACAAAAGTATAAATTTAATACAGTCGATGTGCTAGAAACCGGTATATTCTGTAATAAATGAAAGGAGTACATAGGTGAGGTCTAGGGGCGAGAGACCATCTCTTGACAGCTTACATCTCAAGTTGCACGCCAACATTCTAATTTTTTACATAAGAGATTTTTAACTATTGCAGTTCCACACACAGAAAAAGTTAGGATTGTTATTACATGCATGAAGCACTAAACTATTAAAGGTTATATAGCGCTTAGGGTATGGAAGGTATTTAAGTTTGATCCAAGGTAAAGTTAGCTCTTAATTCCTTAAACCAGGACCAAACAGTCCCCTAGAAGGCTGTGTTAGGTAATGACTATTAAACATTTTGGCGTGGACGTATGTACTGCCTGTGAGTGGCTTCAAGCCTCGATGTATATAAGTACATGGTCAGTACCACAGGAAGAGTTTCATCAGCAAAATTGCGCAGCTTCTGTTCTACGTGATATTTTGTGAAGTTAAAAGCAAGAACTATGTTTTGCATATACACTCGTCACGACAGATGGTGTTTAAGTTTGCTCCATCATACAAGATGAGTTTACAATCAAAACCAAGTGCTAAACCCACAAGGCCCCTCAAGGAAGGTTCCTTGATGTTGGTGAGAGGCTCTTGATTTAAGGAATTGGATCTGCTCCAGTTCCCCGAATTAAGCCTGAATGCCTTCCACATCCCCCCAGGCGCTGTATAATCCTCCGGGTTTAGCGCTTCCCCTTGATTATAATAATAATAATAATAAACCCACAAGGGTCATACTGGGATGAGTTTACAAAAAAAAAAAAAAATACTGAAATTGACAGTTTGAACTGGGAGACTAGTAGGATGGTGGTACATCAGTGTTTGACTTTAGTAAGTTCTCCCACGTTAATTTTCACGTAACTATGTAAAACAAATTAAAAAAAAAATAAACGTGTATTGAGCCTAGAGGGCTTATTATTACTGTAATTACACGCAAGGGGAATGCTGGGAGAACTAGAAATGGTATAAACCTTGGTAATAAATACCGGCAAGTTGGTTTAGATTATTATAATCAAGGGGGAAGCGCTAAACTCACAGGATTATACAGCGCCTGTGGGGGGGGATGGAAGGTATTCAGGGTTAATTCAGGGAACTGGAGCACAGATCCAGTTCCCTAGATCAAGAGCCCCTCACCAGCATCAAGGAACCTTCCTCGAGGGGAGTTGGTTTAGAAAGACACGTAAGTAATGTTTGAGGATCTCACTTTCAAGGATCACAACAGTGCCACGATCGCACGTGCAAAGAAAATGATAGGATGGATACTGAGAACGTTCAAAACGAGAGATGCCAAGCCAATGATGATCCTTTTCAAATCACTTGTTCTCTCTAGGCTGGAATACTGCTGTACATTAACATCTCCATTCAAATCAGGTGAAATCGCAGATCTAGAGAGTGTACAGAGATCCTTTACTGCACGTATAAGTTCTGTCAAGCACCTTAACTACTGGGAATGCTTGGAAGCACTTGACTTGTACTCGTTGGAACGCAGGAGGGAGAGATGTATCATAATCTACACTTGGAAAATCTTGGAAGAAATGGTCCCAAATCTGCACACAGAAATCACTCCCTACGAAAGTAAAAGACTGGGCAGGCGATGCAAAATGCCCCCAATAAAAAGTAGGGGCGCCATTGGTACACTAAGGGAAAACACCATAAGTGTCCAGGGCCCAAGACTGTTCAACAGCCTCCCATCAAGCATTAGGGGAATTGCCAATAAACCCCTGGCTGCCTTCAAGAGAGAGCTGGACAGATACCTAGTCAGTGCCGGATCAGCCGGGCTGTGGCTCGTACGTTGGACTGTGTGCGGCCAGCAGTAACAGCCTAGTTGATCAGGCCCTGATCCATTGGGAGGCCTGGTCATGGACCAGGCCGCGGGGGCGTTGATCCCCGGAATAACCTCCAGGTAGGTAAGCACACACTATAATCTATTTATTAGAAAACGAGAAGTGATCAAGGTCCCAGGACAGAAACGTATTCTAATAAATATGTCATAGTGTTTGCTTAAGTGTCTTTCTAAATCAGAATTGGAAATAATAGGATTCGATCCAAGGCAGGGAAGAACAAGTCTAAATTCTAGGATCAAGAGCATCTTACCAATATCAAGAACCATCCTTTAGGAAATTATTATAATAATGGGGAGCGCTAAACCTGTAGGATTATACAATGCATGTGAGGGGAAGGGGATGGAAGGTATTCGGGCTTAATTCGGGAAACTGGGGTACAGATCCAATTCCCTATATCAAGAGCCCCCTCACCAGCATCAAGGAACCCCCCTACAGGGGTCATTTAGGAAAAAAAAAATCACTTAATAGCCTAAAAAGGGTGTTTCTCTTGATTCTTCTTGCTGACTTTGTCAACAGTGATACAACATGAAGATATGTGCAAACACATGCAAACACCCAGCAATTTCAGTGTTATTATTTCACCTTGGTATTTTTTTTCAGCCTACAGTGTAACATTCATATAGGCCTATGGTTGCAATCTACTGTCCTACTTAATATCTTTTAATATTTGTGATTTCTCCCTCCAGCTGGCCACACTAGCTGGAGATTCGTCTGTAAAAACTTGCATTTGTGGTCACAGTGGTGCCTATGCTAACCCCGTCCGTGATATGTTTGTTTGCAATCATGTCATTACGATTTCGTGAGTCATGTTGATGGCTTCGAGGGGACTTGAGCTAGAGTTTGTCACTGCCACGCTAGCTGGAGATTCATCTGTAAAAACCTGCATTTGTGGTCACAGTGGTGCCTGTGCTAACCTTCCTATGGTGTATAAATACACCTAGTTGGATGAATCTTACTGTGGCTAGCTGGCCCAGTGGCTAACGTGACGGTCTGGAGTTTTGAGACTCTCTGATCGCGGGTTCTAACCTCGTCCGTGGTATGGTTTATGATCTAACATAAATACTTTGTTTCCATTCCAATGATATACCCTGAATTAAGCAGTATTTTTTTTTAATGTCAATATTTTGAATGCCTCCTTTTCTTCAATTTCAGCCATTTTAAAGTTTTTGCAGAATAATTGTCATGAAATTATCAAAAATGCATTCTTTTATGTCAAGAAGTCTGTTTGGCAAGAGAGATTTAGGCAAAACTTGTTCATTATTTTAACTTAAGCCATATTTTAAGCTTATGTGGTATGATCAATGCAGAAGTCAACTAAAAAAAAAATTAGGAAAACTTAACAAGAATATAATGAAGGGTTGTGTCATATTCAGTGATACAAAAGCATCACAGTAGACGTGTGAAGCCTAGACTGAAGTTCTGTATATATACAAACTTTATCCACATCAGTGCCCCCTTGAAGCTCCCGCAATCATGAAGTGCTCTTGATCCAAGGAAGTGGAGCTACCTGTATTTTTTAATTAGTAATTATTAAATCTGATTTTATTGAAAGGGTTGAAGCCATGGTAATAAAACAGGCAGCACAGTCAGCAGTGTGGCACAAGACAGAGGCACCTACAAACAGGTGGATGCTTCCTGAGGTGCACATTCCTAGCCTCGGTCTACAGGAGAACTGTCACTTAGAAACAATTCCTGTGGAAAGATCACTACTATACTTAAGGGGAAACACTAAACCCATAGGAGTCCTACAGCATCTGGGGAATGGAATACCTGTGTTAAAGTTGAGTGACCAGCCTTTACATGTCAATAATAATATTTATCCATCTAGTTTTCATAGGAAATAAAAAATCCATGTATAAATTCGAACTCTTTAATTTTAAGTATATCATGGCATTGTAATTGCACTGACTTCGCATAGAAAAGAAAAGCAAGACTTACAGTGATCGTCAAGTAGCAAATATTTCATGACAACTATAAATCAAGATACAATATGTAATATGTAATATATGTAATATGATATTAGCAGTTTGGAGGGATATGTTGTGTATCTTTATACGTATATGCTTCCAAACTGTTGTGTTCTAAGCACCTCTGCAAAAAACAGTGATTATGTGTGAGTGTGGTGAAAGTGTTGAATGATGATGAAATATTTTCTTTTTGGGGATTTTCTTTCTTTTTTGGGTCACCCTGCCTCGGTGGGAGACGGCCGACTTGTTGAAAAAAAAAAATGTAATATGGGTAGAAATAAAGTTTTTTTATACAAAGTAATTTCATGCTTAAAATTAGGCAGTATAATAATCAATATTTTATCTAAGCTGGAAACTTAACATTTAAAAAAAAATGTGTAAACACACAAGATACATTACTCAGTCAATTTTCTGTCGATAAATATGAATGTCATTTGTATTCTTGCATTCATATCAAACCCTCTATCCAATTATACAACTGTATTAATATTTAATTAGTAATAAAAATTATTATAACTTTAGGCTCCTGTATGTATTATGATTATTTTATGTTGAAATATTCAGCACAGACTGAGCCAAATCCCAGTCAGCCTTCTTGAGCAAGATCCAGAGGTTGAGCTGCTTGGCCCGGATTTTGGACCAAATGACATGGTCACTAAGTGCCAGAATGGAGGCGGCACTCTGAGCTGCTGCTTCTGGGTACATGACTGTGCCACATCCCATACCTGCCAATTTTGGTTAAGAAACTAAGCATGGTATGTATTCTACAATATGTATTATTAATAATTAAATTTTATTGATGGTGAAGTGCTAAATCTGATAAAGATAAGATAAAGATTTATTCCTTTGTAAAGATTATAGTGTGTAATTACAATTTTGGTTTGCTAAGTACGAAGAAAGCCACTATCATGCTAGGGAATTTTGGGCAGATTAATCCTAGTACATAGCAACTACTTAAAACTAGACATAATAATAGTGGTTAACTTTATTACACCTAGGTAGTAGGTTGGTAGACAGCAACCGCCCAGGGAGGTACTACCGTCCTGCCAAGTGAGTGTAAAACGAAAGCCTGTAATTGTTTTACATGATGGTAGGATTGCTGGTGTCCTTTTTTTTCAGGTACTGTCTCATGACACATGCAAGATTTCAGGTACGTCTTGCTACTTCTACTCACACTTAGGTCACACTACACATACATGTACAAGCACATATATACACACCCCTTGTGGGTGGAACAAAATTCTTCCTCTGTAAGCCATGCGTGTTGTAAGAGGCGAATAAAATGCCGGGAGCAAGGGGCTAGTAACCCCTTCTCCTGTATATATTACTAAATGTAAAAGGAGAAACTTTCGTTTTTCCTTTTGGGCCACCCCGCCTCGGTGGGATACAGCCAGTGTGTTGACAGAAAGAAAGAACTTTATTACAATACTCTTTAATCTTAATACAGTGCCTGAGAAAAGAAGGTTATCAAGTTGGATTCAAGGAGAGGGAGGCTAGCTCTTAATTCCATAGATCAAGAGACTTTTACTGAGATTAAGAAACCCTCTTGAAGGGTCTGAGCTTTATCCTTGTACAGTGGACCCCCGCATACCGTCGGCATCACATAACGTTCAATCCGCATACCGCTCGCTTTTATCGCAAAAATTTTGCCTCGCATACCGCTCAAAAACCCGCTCACCGCTCTTCGTCCGAGACGCGTCCGATATGCGCCCTTAGCCAGCCTCACATGTGCCGCCGGTGGCATTGTTTACCAGCCAGCCTCCGCGGTAACATCCAAGCATACAATCGGAACATTTCGTATTATTACAGTGTTTTTGGTGATTTTATCTGCAAAATAAGTGACCATGGGCCCCAAGAAAACTTCTAGTGCCAACCCTACAGCAATAAGGGTGAGAATTACTATAGAGATGAAGAAAAAGATCATTGATAAGTATGAAAGTGGAGTGCGTGTCTCCGAGCTGGCCAGGTTGTATAATAAACCCCAATCAACCATCGCTACTATTGGTGGTACAGCTGCTGCTGCTGCTGCTGTACCACCGTCAGCTGCTGCTGCACTGTCAGCTGCTGCTGCTGCTGCTGCTGCTGCTGTAGCACTGTCAGCTGCTGCTGCTGTTGTACCACCGTCAGCTGCTGCTGCTGCTGCTGTACCACCGTCAGCTGCTGCTGCACTGTCAGCTGCTGCTGCTGTAGCACTGTCAGCTGCTGCTGCTGTTGTACCACCGTCAGCTGCTGCTGCTGCTGTAGTACCGTCTGCTGCTGCTGTAGTACCGTCTGCTGCTGCTGTAGCATTGTCTGCTGCTGCTGTAGCACTGTCAGCTGCTGCTGCTGCTGCTGTAGCACTGTCAGCTGCTGCTGCTGCTGTAGCACCGTTGTTGGTGTGGCTTATTGAGAATACCAAGAAACAATTAACCCCAGAGGATTTGCCACCCAGGATAACCCAAAAAAGTTAGTGTCATCGAAGACTGTCTAACTTATTTCCATTGGGGTCCTTAATCTTGTCTCCCAGGATGCAACCCACACCAGTCGACTAACACCCAGGTGAACAGGGAAAAATGCCTGGAACTAGTGCTCATATTGGTGAATTTAAAGCCAGCAAAGGTTGGTTTGAGAGATTTAAGAATCGTAGTGGCATACACAGTGTGATAAGGCCTGCTCTGGAAGAAAATGCCAAACAGGACCTACAGTACTCAGGAGGAAAAGGCACTCCCAGGACACAGTGTCTCATCAGTCATTGCTGCATCTTCAATAAAGGTAAGTGTCATTTATTCTTCATTTAGTAGAGTAGTACATGCACAATATATATTGTGCATGTACTGCTCTACTATTGTGCATGTATCCTTCTCTTTGTGTGTAGGAAAATGTATATTTCATGTGGTAAAAATTTTTTTTTCATACTTTTGGGTGTCTTGCACGGATTAATTTGATTTCCATTATTTCTTATGGGGAAAATTCATTCGCATACCAATCATTTCGCATAACAATGAGCCCTCTTGCACGGATTAAAGTCGCTATGCGGGGGTCCACTGTATTTACAGCTTCTATTTAGCAATTTTATATGGTTAATTAACAACTGTTTTAGAAGACCCTAATTATTTTTGCCTGATTATATTCAAAATACCAGCATCCACTAGTAAAAAAAACTATTCTCACCTGAGGGAAGATTTAGTGAAGACCAAATATCTCTTGCAGCATCCTCAGGCTTCAGTGGTGGGCAGTTTATGACTGGGTAGCATGTGTTGGCACATGTAACAGGACCCAAACCATTGCTCCTACCAGCCACAGCTATAAACACCACTGGGATACCAAGCCCTTCATACTGCATTAACAAAAGAAAATTACTGATGAGATGCTAATTATAAAAACTTTGTCTTTACACATTTCTGTACATCATAAAAATGAGCATGTTTAATAGCTCTTATTGCCTCTTTATTCAGGGGAATTTAATTCTTTCACTAGGAAAAAACTTATTCTGTTAAATTCTTTTAATACCATAAACACAGACCAAGGAAATTTTCCTATCTATGATTTCACCACATTTAGTCTTCCCCCACATTTTAAACATTATTTGTTCCAGATACCTAAAACATTTAAAATATGTGCAGTACAATGATATTTTGGCTATCATAAATTAAAGTTACCACCTGCTTGCACTAGGAAACTTAGGAAACTGTAAAAAGAGTGAACTCCCCACATCTGTATTTCTTCCCCACATCACCAAGTCAATAACAATAAAAGTACCATAAATAGGTTTTGAAATATTTGTTATTAACATACATGTGCAATGATAGCAAGTGTCTCCTGAGTGCCTTTATGAGCAGATGTAACCCGCAGCTCACAGGGAACACCCAACCTCTTACAGTGTGCATGGATTTTCTCACAGTGTTCAGCATCAGAGGGGGATCCCATCAATACTGTCACCTGAAACCAAAGAACATCTTACAGTATATTCTTTAACTACATTAAATCTTGTCAAGATTAATGTACACACATGTACTAGTTATATATTTTTAAGGCTAAAGTTACTTTTGAAGCCACAATCCTTATCAAAACAAAAATCATGAGTTACTATCTGAATTCCATACTTACTTTTTTCCTCTAAGTCTGTGCATAATTTACTTTTAAATCTATAGTTACAGTACTAGCTCTTAATGAGCTTTTACGTCCCAAGCATCTATCTCTCATCTCTATTTCTGTTATGTGTACATATGTTATTCACAATTTCCTTTGCTTCAAGGTGCTTCATACCAATATACAATTAGGAAGAATGCCATATTAACCCTTAAATGGTCCAAACGTATATATACGTTTTTTCAACAGCTGAAAGTATGTAAAAAAATGTAGATCTTCTTTTTTGTTTTACATTTGAAAATGTGTAAAAAAACTTTTATCTACATTTTTTTTTTTTATATTTGAAAATATGTAAAAAAAAGTAGATCTACTTTTGTAGCACTACGAATTTGAACGTCGATCTCTTTGGACCGTTTAAGGGTTAACAGCTTCAATTTAGATTTTGGATATAGCAATAACTTTCCAGTAAACTCTGCACTGGTAGAAATTCAGACCCAAGATAAGAGATTTCAATGAGACTAAAGAGTGGGCAAACCTATCAGTGTAATTTTAAGATAAATAAACCCTTGACATAAAGGATTTTTTTTTAAGACAGTAGTATATTATAAATCTCTATCAGTTTTAAATGGTCCTGAAAACAGAAAGAGTAATGACTGACCTAAAACAAACTTACCTTCCAGCAATCATTATAGTATTTCAAATAATTTACAGTACCTGGACATGGTAGTGTAACAGATGATCTTTGGGAAAAATACTATATAAAATACTATATAAAACTTAATATTTTCCTGAGGAAAATATTAAGGGAAGAAAAAGACAGTGAAGCATTATGTGGACAGCAAGAATTTTTGGTGCTGGAATCCAGTGTTAAGTCAGCATTGACGACAAAAGTAACTTGCTAAAAACATACCATGCACTCACTGCAACTTAGAAATCGATCAATGTTAAATCTCACAAATGCACAAGAGGACTTTGGCTACCTTAAAGGTGTTATTAACCAAATGACCATGAAAGAGGGAAGAAGGCATAGGATTCAATTTCTTCCACTGCAGCGGAAGAAACTGAATCCTATGCCTTCGCTTTATTCCAGAAACAATCTAGAGGGCGCACAGGGTAGAATGGTCATAGACGTGATATAAAACATACATGAGTGACAAAATTAACTCTCTATATTAGTGCGGATGACAAGAAAGAGATGATTGCTGATGTTATGAATGAAAAGAACTTGGATGTCCTGGCCCTAAGCAAAACTAAGCTGAAGGGGGTAGGGGAGTTTCGGTGGGGAGAAATAAATGGGATTAAGTCAGGAGTATCTGACTTAATCCCCTAAGGAAGGAGCAACAATAATGTTGAAGGATCAGTTATGGAAGGAGAAGAGAGAATAAAAATGTATAAATTCAAGGATTATGTGGATTAAAATAAAGATTGGATGCAAAAAGTGGGTCATAATTAGCGTGTATGTACCTGGAGAAAAGAGTGTAGAGGAAAGAGAGATTTCGTGAGATGTTAAGTGAATGTATAGGAACCTGCAAAATAGCTTTAAAAATGTTAAGACATATGAGAGGGAATGGGTGTGTGTGTGTGTGTGTGTGTGTGTGTGTGTGTGTGTGTGTGTGTGTGTGTGTGTGTATATATATATATATATATATATATATATATATATATATATATATATATATATATATATATATATATATATATATATATATATATATATATATATATATATATATATATATATATATATATATATATATATATATATATATATATATATATATATATATATATATATATATATATATATATATATATATATATATATATATATAT
>NC_091310.1:49885757-49910757 GCF_038502225.1 Cherax quadricarinatus | reverse complement strand
CTAAATCCCATCCCTGGTAACACCCCCCCCCCACTCTTCATAGATCTAAACTTACTCCCTGTTCAGTACATCCACACTTACTACTATGCAATCTACATCTACAGGACCTTAAACTCCAATATCAACCTTGACCTAAAATGCTTTCTTGATAGTTGTGACAGAACCCACAGGCATAACACCAGACACAAACATCTCTACGACATTCCCTGGGTCCGACTAAACCTTTACAAAAATTCAATGTATGTCAAAGGCCCTAATATCTGGAACACCCTACCTGAGAACTCTAGAACTACAGACACATTCATCACCTTCAAAACTACCATTAGAAAACATCTTATCTCCCTGATACACCCCGTCAACTAACTACACGAATACCACCTGGTGGTTCACACTTACACTCACTCACCCATTTGACCATAAACAGAAATATTAATCTCAATCTTAAAATAATGAATCCTGTGATACTCCAATACTGAAACTATGTACTGTGCCAAAACAAAAGCATTCACATTGCTAAACTCACAAACTAGTATTTAGTCACTTAGCCATAATACCAACTTACCTCATAATTTGTAATATTTTAAAATTAAGAATTAAACTGAGTCTGCCCGAAATGCCTAGCCATGCTAGGTGTTCTAGTGGTACACTCTGTAATCATTATTTTACTACATGTAAACCACACAATAACCAAATTCTGTAAACTCAGCATTGTAATCCTTATAGAGAATCTTTGAACCTCTTGCAATACAGATGTCAAACAAAGCATTTTGTGGTGAGCCACACACCACTCAGCACACTGGTTATACCACCAATCACTATAACATTACTCAATATGACATTGTATCTCAAGATTTACCCAATGTGAACCAGTAGCTCAACTGCAGCACTTTTCAATATTTGCTTATCTTTTGTATTCATGCCTGACTATGTTCCTGTCTTCTGCCAACATATTTTGCTACCACCAGGTACAGTATAATCTTTCAGGGTCGAGAGGCCCTCTCCTAAACTCGTTCTCAGGGTTGAAAATTTTTCGGAAAAAACAAAAAAAAAAAAATTCTTATGAAATGATAGAGAATCTTTTCCTGATCATAATGACACCAAAAGTATGAAATTTGATGGAAAACTTACGGAATTATGCTATCGCAAAGTTAGCAGTCTTGGCGTTGTTTACGCATCGGCGATTTCGCCCACTTTGAGCTGTATTCTCGGCCAATTTCAGCGTATTAATCGACAAAAATCATATCTATTTTGCTAGAACTCCATTTTTTCTATCGAATGAGTACAAGAAACCACCTATTTACCGATTTCAAGTATCCAATAAAGTGGTCAGAAATTGGCAAATTTGCCAATTTCACACAAATTTCAGAAGATGCCAATTTCCAAATAGGGTCCAGAATAAGCAAGACAGACATTCCTGGCACTAAAATAACATTTTATCTGTTCATCACTCACGTCCCCAGGCCCCTCTTATATCTCTTTTGCTTTCCACTTTGAATTTTTATTCTCACAAAAAAAAATAGAAGATTTACTGTTATGCAGACTACTGCATTAGTGTAGAAATGTTGTAGAAATGGTATAAATAATATCAATGCACTTGTGAAAGAATATTAGACTCGCCAGTTGACGTGACTCTCTGATCGCGGGTTCTATCCTCACCCGTGGTATGTTTTTTTTTTTTCAGTTGAAGTGTATTGGACGCTTGGCATGATTTGTTTACTTTTGAAATTTGATAAAAATCGAACATTTCTGCTACTTTGAGCTCAATTTCAAGGTACTTTCCATTATAAAACCAATCAAAATAACTTCAATTTCTGTAATACTGTATGTCTTCAATTCTATAAAATGAGACCAGGAAAACTAGAATACAACCATAAATACCAAACAAAAATACACTGCAAAGTCGCTGTTTTAAACAAAAAACACGGTCGGAGTTTTTTTTCTCATTATGCACTGAGTGCTGCAGGATTTTTTTATATCATGCACACTGACCACATAGACACATTCTTTCATATGCAGGCCTATCAGCTTTCTCTCGCTAGATTTGAAGGTGCTAGAATTTAGGCGTTCTAGTAAGTCAATAAAGGACCTTGATGCGTAAGCCGTACTAGTACGTCAGAAACCCTGAAATGGTTAAAAAAAAGCCTGTGTGTAGGTGAAATGTCTTAAACATGGTTTCTAATTGCTGCTTGTGTGTCTTCATCATCAACTACATAACTATTGGTGCTGGGTGTTCAGAATCTGGCAATATATAATGGAATAATATAAACTGATGGTAGGGGTTTACTCTACCAGAACTCTAACAGAAAAAGAAATTACAGACCTACATCTACCTTCCTGTCACTTACATTTTATTATGGAATACCATACAATAATAAAAGTCAAATGTTCCTAAAAACTGCAATTATTACTGCCAGAATGATCATTAGAGTAATGGGAAAGAATTGCAGAACAAAGAAGTAAGTGGTAAGGACATTTAAGCATCATGGGGAAAAAATAAAAATGAACAACTTTAGTGCAAATGTTGGCCATGAAGAAAAGAAAAGTGTTAGGTGAAGACACATGCAGTACAGTTATGGATATAATTCTGCATTGTGTCTGGATATATCAGGTAAAAATATTCAATCACAATGGAATATGTCAACTGACATCTTCAAGAGATTTTCGAGTGCAGCTAAATGGGAATTAAAAATTAAAGTCCCAAACTTCTTTTGGAAGAAATCTGGTATGATATAACAAAAAATGTCAAGCCCTTTAAAGTGTGAAGATCTGTCACTTTTTATGAGAATGATGAGGGAAATGAAAAGGAGTTGAGGAATATTTCCATTACCAGTGAAATATCCAAGATAAATATTTATAAATTTAATGACTATAGCATCAGGGTGTTAAATGTTAGTGTGATCAGCTTTACCACTGTCTGCATGTTCAATGAAAAGAATTATGAAAAGACAATTATCAATGATCTTACAGTGCACAAGCATCACATAGATTAATGGAAAATAAATTTTACCTACACTTTTCATTAAATAAGCAATAGTTCTGCTAAAAAACTTAGATTGACCCTTTTCCTCAGAAAAGGCCAACCTAAGTTTTTATCCTAAATGGAGTAGAATCAAACTAGAATATTATCCTGGAGTCAACAGTTCATGACATGTATCACCAGAAAATATTTTAACCTTAAAAGTTGCAATTATAATGAAGATTTCAAGAAAAACTGGCATATGTAGAATGATGTGAACTCCATTTGGTTGAAAAGCATAATCACCATTGGATTTGGCTGGTAACTGATTAGGTGACTACACAGATATAACCTAGCCTCTGAACTAAGGGACTGCTATAAGCCTCTGGCAACCTGTCCCCAAACCCTGATGGCAAAACTAGTAAATCCACTTGTATAAAAATGCATGATAAATGGATCACCTATCACAAAGCTCACAGATGGAAAATTCTTAGGAATCCACCTTGATAATAGGCTCAAATTTCAAACACATGTACAACAAATTTCCAAGAAAACTTCCAAGATCGTAGGCATACTATCGAAGATACTATGTTTCACAGTCAGCCCTCCTGGCCCTATATCACTCACTCATTTACCCCTATCTCACCTATGGAATTTGTGCATGGGGCTCAACAACAATAAACCATCTCAGACCATTAATTACCCAACAGAATGATAACAAATTCCCACTACCGGCAGCATACTCCATCAATATTCAAAACTCTAAACCTACTCACCGTACAAAACATCCATACTTATTATTGTACCTACTACATACATAGAACACTTAATTTGGATATAAACCCTCCCCTCAAACATCTTACCAACCTGAACAGAACACATGACCATAACACAAGGCACAGATCACTCTTTGATGTTCCTCGTGTCCATCTCACACTATGCAAAAACTTAATGCACATAAAAGGCCCAAAAATCTGGAATTCATTACCTGTGACCATAAAAGAAACAATGTCTGTTTATAAATTCAAGTCTCTTCTTAAAAACCACTTACTCACCCACAACTAAATAAATACTGCATAACTGTTTCTCATAAATTATAACCTGTGACCCTATCAAACTTTGTTTTTTGAATTACATTACCTAATAAAATACTCCATTCTCTTGAATGCACAGCAACTCATCAAATGACCATATGATCTGTCTTTGAAATACTCATTTGTGCTTAATTGTTATTTGTTTAATGTCATTTTTACCACTGAATATATCATTGCTTAGTTAATCTTAAGTTAATTTTAAGCCTACCCATAATGCTCTGCATACAAAAGGCTTTTGGCATGTACACTTAACCACTGTATTTCTATGTATCATGTCCAAATAAATAATAAATAAATAAATGTATGCACATCATTATTTTCCTATTAAGAAAATTTATCAATATTCCCTATCTTCATTATAGCATTACAGCAGCTATCATACCTACAGAAATACATTTCCTAACATGCAATTTGAGAGTAAGCATAAAGAAATTAAAATTAGGTTCTACCTGAACTCTATCAACTATCTTTAGTTTCAGCACCTATAACATGGTTTAGTCTATTAATATTGTTTGTGAAACAATTCTAAATTAAAATTTTATTAGTGTAGTTTTATTTTGAACTTAGTATATTAAAGAATCACTTGCCAGTCCTCTTGGCTTGGGAAGAAAGTTATCCAACTTGTCTGCAACCCATTGAAAGTTCCTCTTTACCTCGCTCAGTCCCTCATCCGTCACAGTCTTCAAATTGCGGTATACCTGTGAAGTACAATTTTTAGAATGTACTAGAATTTTAAGTCTTAAAATGGCTGAAATAAATAAGCTCAGGATAGGTGGGTATATCCAATACAAAAATTTTATAAAAAAAAAAAAAAAAAATCCAAAGCTAATCAATGCCTTTTAAAAAGTATGTTAACACTTTCACTGTCTAGACCACCAAAATTAATATCACCCCAAGTGTCCACTTTAAAAAAAAACTGATATAGTATACAATCCTTTTCTGAAGGTAATGACACCTAAAGTATGAAATTTGATGAAAAACTTACAAAGTTAGAAGCCTGGGTGCACTTTATGCATTGCCAACTTCACCCTCTTTCAGTCCTATTTAAAGTAAATTTCAATGCCCCAAGAGGCCAAATTCTTAGCTATTTTGTTACTATGCCTTTCATGAGCACAAGAAACTGCCCATTTCTGGCACTAAAATAACATTTCCTCTGTTCATTAATCACATCCTTCCATTTTGAATTAATAATCACACAAAAATAGAAGATTTATTCCACTTTGAATTCATAATCTTTATCCGTCCTCAGGAAAATTAGCAAAAGGCGAATATTTCCATTACTTTGAGCCCAATTTCAAGCTCCTTCCAATCCTGAAACCAACCAAAATCATTTATATTTCAGTAGATTGTCTTTCATTCTATCAAATAATACCAAGAAACAGGCAATCAAACCATAAAAACCATCCTAGAAAACACCTCAAATTAACTATTTTAATCAAACACATGGTCAGTTTTGCTTTTCCCATCATGCACTGTGTGGGGCAGGATTGTTTTTATACAGTGTACACCCACCACACAGGCCCATGCCAAGTTCATGATGTTGAACTATGTAAGGGACCCTGGCCTCAATGACCTAGTTCTAAGAGATGGTCACTGAAAGGGTTAAGTTGTGAAAAGAAATCATTTTTTCATAGCAATTATATAACAGCTTATAAATCAAGTAATACAGTAATCAGCAGTTTTAAATATCTTTAAATACATTTTGATGATAAACCAAGATAACCTGCCTGTTTGTCCTTCATGAGCCTTTTGTCACCTGCCGGCCACAATCTCCAGGAGTCAGAGTCAATTGTGTCAGAAACCAGGATGTCTTCTAATGGAAAAAACAATAATCCATTTAAATCTGAATTTCTTTAATATGGCAATGTATTTATTTTAATCTTCAATTATTTTACTCGACTGCTGCCAACTATTTCCACCACTGGCCAGGGCTGAGTAGTACAACAGATGCCTTACCCTTGCATCTGTCTCCTAAAAAAATTGCATAAAACACTGTGCTCTGGGAGGAAAAAATAAGGCATGTAACAATAGTTACTACCCTACAGTATGAATTACTAGGATGAGGAAGTCTATTTTTTTTTTTCCCCAAACCACTATCACTGTGGTAATCAAATGATTACATGTGAAGATCTACCAGGAAACCAATGCTATACAAAATTAATTTGTAAAATAAAAGAACTTTTGATAAAACTAAGGATGTTTGAAGCAGAAATCATTAAAATAATACAGTGCTTAATTAACAAGAAAAGCATTGGTATTTTTTTAAGTGTTATTGTATTCAATTTCTTGCAATTCCGATACCTAAGACCACTGATCAGCATTACATCATAAAGATTAATATCACTCATTTATTAACTAGATTCCCACCAAGCCTTTCTCTTGCATGTTCCTCAAATCACTGGCACTTACTAGTTTCTGCATCAATTCCAAATTCTATCTTCATATCAATGAGAGCACAATCTAAAGCCCCCCATGCACGTTCCAGCACCTCAAACACTGTCACAGTTGTACGTGCCATAATATCATACTCATAGCGCCCAATCACTACACCTCCAACATTCAGCTTTGCTTCTAAAACCTGTTCTTCACTCCACTGTGGGTCATGGTTTGCATCATCCTGGCAAAAGAATCAAAATCAATGTCCTTCAAATAAAAAAACTTTGTATGTGCATCTCAATTTACCAGGAATCTTCAGTTTAAATAACAATTGCCAGTATGTATTACCTATTTGGAATAAATATAGACTAGAATTAGATCTCTAGTAGTTATTTACTGGAATGAGGTATGTACTAAGAGGCAATTTAACTGTTATCCACTCCTTTTGATAATATAAAAACTATTTCCAAATAGATTTAATCAAGAGCTACTTTCTCAAATATGTATTTGGGACCCTTCATGACAATAACAATTCAGTGACAGTCATAATGCATCCATTCAGATTACAATTACTTCTTTAGAACACTTAAAATACTGAGCAATACCAAACCCAGGTAAATACTAATCTGAATTTTTTATATGAATTTATTTAATACAAGCAACACGTGACATTCTTCACCTTAAAAAATGTCTCCATCTTAGGTGGTGTGAATCGGTAACCCTCAGTGACACCAACATTACGCTTTAAGAAGGACCCTGTTGCAACTCTACGAGTCACCCATTCTAGTGGTACCATGTGGCATTTACGAGCCAAGTATGTAGTGCTGTCACATGTTCGTATCCATGATGTCTTGATACCTGTTAAGTCAAAGGATGTGTTACAATACAGATTTGATGAAGAAGAAAATTTTAATCTATCTGTTCATGACAGACTGTTATTAATTCCTTAAACAGAATAACAATTTAAATTCATAAGATGGCATCCCATTGCAAATCATCCTTTGAAGATTCTGGGACTTGCATGAATAATACTAAAGTTTGCTATTTTTTTTTTTCAGACTAAACAAGTTGATGGAAAACTGATCTAGATTGGCCCACCATTCTAGTTTTGTCCACTATTTGCTTCATAGAGACCCATGCACAGAGGATTAAGAAAGTTAAGAGATTATACAACACTATAAAAATACAGGTAGTACATGAAGGTATCTAAATTGACCAATTTGTATAATGTGCCAAGTACTAGGATCCAGTGGACATTCAGTGTGTGTATATGAAAAAACAAGACATTAGCAAAAATAATAAGACAATATCTTACAGAAAATTAAGTTAGCATCCAGTAAAAATTTATTAAGCTATCTAAAGGTATATGTGAACTATTGCTTAAAATATCAAAGATATCTCTTCAGACATCACATAAATTAAAAATGTAATTAAATTTAGAAGATCTAAATTGAAACACAAGATTTAAAAAATTCCTTACTACCACTTTCATATCACAGGGCCCCTATCAGGTGATGGTATTTCTGCTGAAAGATTTAGGTTAAAAATTTCATCCTTGACCCTCTACAGATTATTGCTGAACCTAAAACGCTTTCTTGATAGTTGTGACAGAACCCACAGGCACAACACCAGACACAAACATCTCTATGACATTCCCCGTGTCCGACTAAACCTTTACAAAAATTCAATGTATGTCAAAGGCCCTAAAATCTGGAACATCCTACCTGAAAATTCCAAAACTGCAGACACATTCATCACCTTCAAAACTACCATCAGAAAACATCTTATCTCCCTGATACACCCTGTCAACTAATAATACGAATACCACCTGGTGGTTCACACTTACACTCACTCACCCATTTGACCATAAACAGAAATATCAATCTCAATCTCAAAATAATGAATCTTAACTAGTCAAAAGTTGGCCTGTGATACTCCAATACTGAAACTATGTATAGTGCCAAAACAAAAGCATTCACATTGCTAAACTCACAACTAGTATTTAGTCACTTAGCCATAATACCAACTTATCTCATAATTCTGTAACATTTTAAACCTAAGATTTAATATAAGTCTGCCCGAAATGCCTAGCCATGCTAGGCGTTCTAGTGGTACACTCTAATTATTATTTTACTACATGTAAACCACACAATAACCAAATTCTGTAAACTCAGCATTGTAATACTTATAGAGAATAAAGTTTGAATTGAATTGAATTGAATTGAAAGTCCCAGTGGAACTGTAGCTTTTAACATATAAACCTATGTTGCCCATAAAAATCACTAAGGCACACTTCTGCTATGTAGAATACAGTACAGTAGTCCCCCCATATCTGTGCAGGATCCATTCCAAGACCTACTGTGCATACTCAAAATCGAAGATAGTAGCAAATCCTACATACAAGTCATTTTTTGTTTGCATACATATCTATGATAAAGTTTAATTGATAAATTATGCACAATAATTGGAGAATTATCACTTTTCACTGATGAGAAGCACCTCAGGGCTTCTCTTAGTCTTTGGAGAACTGTCATCACCACTACTTTTGTGCTTTGTGGTCATTATTATGCAAAATTAAGGCATATTTTTGGGCCACAGGAAACCATGGAAAACAAACTCTGGAAACTGGACTCACAGATAAGGGGGGTCCTACTGTACCCAATAAAGCAGTTTTCAGCCTCAGCATCTGTCATCTAAGATCCCAATATATACATATATACCCACGGCACAAGCAAAATTTCACATCCTTTAATTCAAATGGATTTTTGTTAACCATTCCCAAATTTCCAGGCAACAAATTAAACAAAGGCAAATTTTTGCCATTGCCATCAGATCATCATATAAGTCAGTGAACAGTACACAATAAAACTTTCTAAGGGACATTAGGCATTGTAAGTGATGCAAGAATGGCAAGCAGATCAGTAGATCTGCACGCCATTCTTTCATAGTAAAAGAATCCCATGCAAACACATATTTGAGCTATCTGTCAACACTTTAATCACCGATGCAAGTACGTACAGTACAGTGGAACCTCGGCTTTCGTGATTAATCCGTTCGAAAAAGTCCAACGAAAACAGAATCATACGAAAACTAAAGCAATATTTCCCATAAGAAATAATGTAAATCCAATTAAACCATTCCAGACACCCAAAAATATTAATACAGTAAAAAATACATTTTATACAGAATAGCTATAGCTTTACATATGGAAAACAATGAGAAATAAATATGACTAATGAAATGAAAAAATGAACATTTAACATCACTTTTACCTTTATTGAAGACTCTTGTTGGCATATGGAAGACAGCGAGGAGGGGAGAGGGAGGAGGAGAGGTTATTGTTTGGAAGGGGAATCAACGAATTCTTTGGCCCCATGTTTGTCCGAACTTGCAGCCTTACCACACTGCCAGTTCGCTTCTTGAATTTGTCGAACCAGCCTCTGCCGGCCTTAACCCTTTCAGGGTCCATGCCGTAGTTCTACGGCTTTGAGGTGAGGGTCCAAACCGCAGTTCTACGCCATGAGCTCAGCCCACTCAGATAAGCTGTGTGCAGTAAATTTGGGCCTACATATGAGAGAATACATCTATGTGGTAAGTGTGCACCACATAAAACAAATCCTGCAGCACACAGTGAAAGTACTTTAGAAACATTCAATGCAACCTGGCTGTTGGGAAGAATTATAACTTTGTTAGGAGTGGTGTTCGTGCGTGGAGAATTAATAATCTGAAGAGCTCCTCTCTTGCAATCTTTGAACGTTTCTAAAGTACTTTCACAAGCTAACACTAGAGTCGCTATCGCTTCCAGCACTTCAATAAAGTATCTAACCAGGACAAAATCCAAGCACCACGAACCAGTCAACGCAGGGGTTTACACTATACCCTGTGGAGGCAGAGACAAGATTTATGTAGGTGAAACAGCAAGAAACCTCGACACCCACCTCAATGAACACCATTTATGCACGTAGGAACAATAACTTGAACAATGCCTGTGTACAACACCAGAATTCCACCAAACATCTCATGAAATTCAGGGATGCCCAATTAGTGATCAAAGAAACTAATTTCCACAGACGCAAGTGCCTTGAATCACTAATCGCCGTTTCTAATACAATTAAAAAAAAACAAAGGCAGCTTCACCATCTCTGAAGTCTTAGCAAGACTCCTCCTGAAAACAGTAAACCTTGCCATCACATAGTGTCTCCTGCTAATACTACACAAGCACATTACAGAGGATGTACACTGAAATAGGCCTTCTCTAATTCAACCTCCAATAGAAATATTTGTCTAACTTATTTTTAAGCTACCCAAGTTATAGCTTTTATATCCTTTTACTCATATGCAAATTAATTATTCTACCTTACTGTATTACTGCTACTACTACAACTTATATCACTACTACTACTACTACTACTACTACCACCACCACCACCTCACTCTAAGTCTACATATACCCTCTGTGTCCATACATTGTTGGTAACAGCTTGACAAAGCTCCTGGAGAGTGAAACGTTGCCACAATAAAATGTCACATTAGTTGCACTTGTGTCCTTTTACTTTACAGCTTACATGTCACTCTAAACAGCAAATATCCTAACCCCCTCCTTTATAGTGCAGGCACTGTACTTCCCACCTCCAGGGCTCAAGTCTGGTTGAACCAGTTTCTCTGAATTCCTTCACAAAATATTACCCTCCTCATACTCCAACAGCTTGTAAAGCACCAAAAACCCATTAGTCTCCACTCACTCCTATCTAACAAGCTCACATATGCCTGCTGTATGTCCAAGCCCCTTACACACAAAACCTCTTTTACCCCCTTCCTCCATCCTTTCCTAGGACAACCCCTACCCCTCCTTCCCTCCACTATAGATTTATATACCCTCTCCGTCATCCTATTTTGCTCCATCCTCTGTAAATGACCAAACCCTTCCTCAGCTCTCTGAATAATACTTTTAATAACCCTGCACCTCCTCCTAATTTCCACACTACGAATTCTCTGCATAATATTTACACCACACACTGCCCTTAAACACAACATTTCCACTACCTCCAGCTTCCTTCTTGCTGCTGCATTTTACAACCAAAGCTTCACACCCATATAAGAGTGTTAGTACCACTATACTTTCATACATTCCTTTCTTTGTCTCCATGGATAATGTTCTTTGTCACCACAGATACCTCAATGCACCACTCACCTTTATTTCTCCATCAGTTCTATGGTTTACTTCGTCTTTCATATTAAATTTAATACTATTTCAAAATGTTTACTACCCAATTACTAAAATAAATAATGGCAGCTACAGATCTATGATATATTTTTAGCTAACTAATAAAAATGTAAATTAAGGTCTAAATGAATAAACTGAAAGATGAACAGGAGGCTCTAACTCTGGTCCAGAGATTAGCAGGTCCAGTGCTGGGCCTGTTAACCACAGTTTGAGCCTCCAGTCCACCTTTCTGTTTATTCAATGACAGCCATTCATTATGACAAACCGAGTTTAAAGTCTAAATATTTATAATCTGGAAAATTACCTAGCCTGAATAAGGCTAGTTATTTAATATTAAGATATTTTTTGCACATTTCTTTGGACTGTATACACAGTTCCCCAAGAGATATATGAAATCTCAATTTTTGGTAGGCATAAGACCCACCTGCCTCATTAAGGAACATGAAGACCTTGCCATTCGTGGCATTGGAAATAGCGGCCTTGCCCTCCAAATCATGTGCCCTGGCACCATCGCCTGCTGTAATGCGATCCTTGTTCACAACTAAGACGACTCTTGGGTTGTCAGCCACTCCATGAACCACCTTCGTTTTGCCCTCAATAATCACTTTACCAGGATTGATTTCTAGCAGAAAGAAAGTCATTGGATGAGACATGAGAAGGTTTAAAACATACCTAGCAGTTACAAGAAAATTAGGAAAAAATAATCCTCAGGTTTCAGCATAGCTGTAGCAGCCCAATAGGAAATTATGACATACCCAAGGAAAAGTTCATGACATGAATTAAGATTATCATCAAAATAAATTCATGACACAAACAAGAGGTACAGAAATATATTCAATACAGTATCAGACTTTAAAAAGGAAAAAAATTAATTGTAAACAGTACATTATTTCAGTGAATATAACGTACCTGTAAGATATTATGAATTTCCAGATATAATTCCTCATTCACTGACTGTATTAAATGCACATGCATGAAAGCACCAAACTATTTTTCTTAACAATGGTTGCTGAATCTGAACTCTATGCCTGTAATACCTATTTTCAGGCTAGTGTATACAAAGGTTACTGGCACTTTACTAACAATGAACACTTATGAAGTAACTGTGAAATTGTATTTGTACATCAATAAATATACTTAAAAACTAAGACTGTTTTAATCATAAAATTTGCCAAACAATGAAGCAGTCAATCACTCACCAACTTTCAACATTAATTTTTACTATTTTGTAAAAGTCATTTATTATTTTTTAGTCTTTAAATATACTATACAGTGGACCCCCGCATAGCGATATTAATCCGTGCAAGAGAGCTCACTGTTATGCGAAATTATCATTATGCGAATGAATTTTCCCCATAAGAAATAATGGAAATCAAATTAATCCGTGCAAGACACTCCAAAGTATGAAAAAAAAAAATTTTTACCACATGAAATATTAATTTTAATACACACAAACTGAAAAAGGCATGCACAATTACATGACACCTACTTTTATTGAAGATCTGGTGATGATTGATGGGATGGGAGGAGGAGAGAGTGTTAGTGTTTAGAAGGGGAATCCCCTTCCATTAAGACTTGAGGTGTCAAGTCCTTTTCTGGGGTTACTTCCCTTTTTCTTTTAATGCCACTAGGACCAGCTTCAGAGTCACTGGAGTTCTGTCGCAC
The DNA here is from genome assembly GCF_038502225.1 of Cherax quadricarinatus. Lineage (NCBI taxonomy): Eukaryota > Metazoa > Arthropoda > Malacostraca > Decapoda > Parastacidae > Cherax > Cherax quadricarinatus. The sequence continues at coordinate 49,897,442 of NC_091310.1, read as the reverse complement.
AACATATCTGTCCATAGTGGCCTGTACCTCTCGTTCCTTTATGACTTCCCTAAAGTGTTTCACAACATTGTCAGTGTAATAGTCACCAGCACGGCTTGCAATAGCTGTGTGAGGGTGATTTTCATCCATGAAGGTTTGCACTTCAAGCCACTTTGCACAGATTTCCTTAATCTTTGTAGTAGGCAATTTCATCAATTTCTCTCTCCCCTCCTTCGAACCAGTTTCCTCAGGTCTGGCCTCTTGCTGTTGAAGTTGATCTATCAGCTCATCAGTGGTTAGTTCTTCATTGTCCTCCTCCACCAACTCTTCCACATCATCCCCACTAACCTCCAACCCTAAGGACTTTTCCAATGCCATAATGGATTCCTCAACTGGCATAGGATTCTCAGGGTTATCCTGAAACCCTTCAAAATCCCTTTGGTCTACACATTCTGGCCACAGTTTCTTCCAAGCAGAGTTCAAGGTCTTCTTAGTCACTCCCTCCCAAGCCTTACCTATAAGGTTTACACAACTGAGGATATTAAAGTGATCTCTCCAAAACTCTCTTAGAGTCAGTTGAGTTTCTGAGGTCACTACAAAGCAACTTTCAAACAGAGCTTTTGTGTACAGTTTTTTGAAGTTTGCAATAACCTGCTGGTCCATGGGCTGCAGGAGAGGAGTGGTATTAGGAGGCAAAAACTTCACCTTAATGAATTTCATGTCCCCATAAAGTCGCTCTGCCACGTCTGTAGGATGACCAGGGGCATTGTCTAACACCAGGAGGCACTTAAGTTCTAATTTCTTTTCAGTTAGGTAATCTTTCACATTGGGGGCAAATGCATGGTGTAACCAGTCATAGAAAAAGTCCCTAGTGACCCATGCCTTACTGTTTGCCCTCCACAGCACACACAAATTCTCCTTGAGGACATTCTTTTGCCTGAACGCTCTGGGAGTTTCAGAGTGATACACTAATAAAGGCTTCACTTTGCAATCACCAGTAGCATTGGAACACATCAACAGAGTAAGCCTGTCTTTCATAGGCTTATGTCCTGGGAGTGCCTTTTCCTCCTGAGTAATGTAGGTCCTGCTTGGCATTTTCTTCCAAAACAGGCCTGTTTCATCACAATTAAACACTTGTTCAGGTTTCAGTCCTTCAGTTTCTATGTACTCCTTGAATTCCTGCATATATTTTTCAGCTGCTTTGTGGTCCGAACTGGCAGACTCACCATGCCTAATCACACTATGTATGCCACTACGCCTCTTAAATCTCTCAAACCAACCTTTGCTGGCCTTAAATTCACTCACATCATCACTAGTTGCAGGCATTTTTTTAATTAAATCCTCATGCAACTTCCTAGCCTTTTCACTTATGATCACTTGAGAGATGCTATCTCCTGCTATCTGTTTCTCATTTATCCACACCAATAAGAGTCTCTCAACATTTTCCATCACTTGCGATCTCTGTTTCGAAAACACAGTTAAACCTTTGGCAAGAACAGCTTCCTTGATTGCCTTTTTGTTGCCCACAATAGCAGCGATGGTTGATTGGGGTTTACTATACAACCTGGCCAGCTCGGAGACACGCACTCCACTTTCATACTTATAAATGATCTCTTTCTTCATCTCTATAGTAATTCTCACCCTTATTGCTGTAGGGTTGGCACTAGAAGCTTTCTTGGGGCCCATGGTCACTTATTTTGCAGATAAAATCACCAGAAACACTGTAATAATACGAAATGTTCCGATTGTATGCTTGGATGTTACCACGGAGGCTGGCTGGTAAACAATGCCACCGGCGGAACATGTGAGGCTGGCTAAGGGCGCACATTAGACGCGTCTCGGACGAACAGCGTTGAGCGGGTTTTTTAGCGGTATGCGAAGTAAAAAACTTGGCGATAAAATGTAGCGGTATGCGGATTTAACGTTATGTGATGCCAACGGTATGCGGAGTCCACTGTATATATATATATTTTTTTTTTTATCTCAGGGAACTTTTGACCTACCTACCAAGGATAAATGATCTGGAAGAGTATAAAATTTACGAAAGAATAAAAAAAAATTAGATAAACATGTGCAGCAAACTCGTATCACAGGAAAGTAAAAAAAAAAAATTAAAAGACAAGAGGAATATAGAGCAAAATTACAAGATAGGTATGTAAAAAAAAAAGCACAAGTGTGTGTACTTACCTAATTGTGGATGCAGGGGTCAAGATTCAGTTCCTGGCCCCGTCTCTTCACTGACCGATACTAGGTCCTCCCTCTCCCTGCTCCATGAGCTTTATCATACCTCGTCTTGTAACTATGTATGGTTCCTGCCTCCACTACATCACTTGCCAGACTATTCCACTTCCTAACAACTCTGTGGCTGAAGAAATACTTCCTAACATCACTTTGACTCGTCTGAGTCTTCAACTTCCTATTGTGACCCCTCGTTTCTGTGTCTCATCTCTGGAACATCTTGTCTCTGTCCACCTTATCTATTCCATGCAGTATTTTGTATGTTGTTATCATGTCACCCCTGACCCTCCCGTCCTTCAGTGTCGTCAGATCGATTTTCCTTAACCTTTCTTCGTAGGACATTCCCCTTAGCTCTGGAACAAGCCTTGTTGCAAACCTTTGCACTTTCTCTAACTTCTTGATGTGCTTGACCAGGTGTGGGTTCCAAATTGGTGCCGAGTACTCCAGTATGAGCCTGACATACACAGTGTATACAGTCTTGAACAATTCCTTACTGAGGTGTCGGAATGCTATTCTCAGGTTTGCCAGGCGCCTATATGCCGCAGCAGTTATCTGGTAAATGTGTGCTTCTGGCGACATGCTCGGTATTATACTCACCCCTAGATCTTGAGTGAGGTTTGCAGTCTTGTGTGTGTGTGTGTGTGTGTGTGTGTGTGTGTGTGTGTGTGTGTGTGTGTGTGTGTGTGTGTGTGTGTGTGTGTGTGTGTGTGTGTGTGTGTGTGTGTGTGTGTGTGTGTGTGTGTGTGTGTGTGTGTGTGTGTGTGTGTGTGTGTGTGTGTGTGTGTGTGTGTGTGTGTGTGTGTGTGTGTGTGTGTGTGTGTGTGCGCGCGCGCGCTCACCTATTTGTGGTTGCAGGGGTCGATTCTTAGCTCCTCTGTGTGTGTGTACTCACCTAGTTGAGGTTGCAGGGGTCGAGTCCGAGCTCCTGGCCCCGCCTCTTCACTGATCGCTACTAGGTCACTCTCCCTGAGCCATGAGCTTTATCATACCTCTGCTTAAAGCTATGTATGGATCCTGCCTCCACTACATCGCTTCCCAAACTATTCCACTTACTGACTACTCTGTGGCTGAAGAAATACTTCCTAACATCCCTGTGATTCATCTGTGTCTTCAGCTTCCAACTGTGTCCCCTTGTTACTGTGTCCAATCTCTGGAACATCCTGTCTTTGTCCACCTTGTCAATTCCTCTCAGTATTTTGTATGTTGTTATCATGTCCCCCCTATCTCTCCTGTCCTCCAGTGTCGTCAGGTTGATTTCCCTTAACCTCTCCTCGTAGGACATACCTCTTAGCTCTGGGACTAGTCTTGTTGCAAACTTTTGCACTTTCCTTAGTTTCTTTACGTGCTTGGCTAGGTGTGGGTTCCAAACTGGTGCCGCATACTCCAATATGGGCCTAACGTACACGGTAAACGGGGTCCTGAACGATTCCTTATTAAGATGTTGGAATGCTGTTCTGAGGTTTGCCAGGCGCCCATATGCTGCAGCAGTTATTTGGTTGATGTGCGCTTCAGATGTGCCTGGTGTTATACTCACCCCAAGATCTTTTTCCATGAGTGATGTTTGTAGTCTCTGGCCCCCTAGACTGTACTCCGTCTGCAGTCTTCTTTGCCCTTCCCCAATCCTCATGACTTTGCACTTGGTGGGATTGAACTCCAGGAGCCAGTTGCTGGACCAGGTCTGCAGCCTGTCCAGATCCCTTTGTATTTCTGCCTGGTCTTCGATCGAATGAATTCTTCTCATCAACTTCACGTCATCTGCAAACAGGGACACCTCGGAGTTTATTCCTTCCATCATGTCGTTCACAAATACCAGAAACAGCACTGGTCCTAGGACTGACCCCTGTGGGACCCCGCTGGTCACAGGTGCCCACTCTGACACCTCGCCACGTACCATTATTCGCTGCTGTCTTCCTGACAAGTATTCCCTGATCCATTGCAGTGCCTTCCCTGTTATCCCTGCTTGGTCCTCCAGTTTTTGCACTAATCTCTTGTGTGGTACTGTGTCAAACGCCTTCTTGCAGTCCAAGAAAATGCAATCTACCCACCCCTCTCTCTCTTGTCTTACTGCTGTCACCATGTCATAGAACTCCAGTAGGTTTGTGACACAGGATTTCCAGTCTCTGAAACCATGTTGGCTGCTGGTGATGAGGTCATTCCTTTCTAGATGTTCCACCATTCTTCTCCTGACAATCTTTTCCATGATTTTGCATGCTATACATGTCAGTGACACTGGTCTGTAGTTTAGTGCTTCATGTCTGTCTCCTTTTTTAAAGATTGGGACCACATTTGCTGTCTTCCATGCCTCAGGCAATCTCCCTGTTTCGATAGATGTATTGAATATTGTTGTTAGGGGTATACATAGCGCCTCTGCTCTCTCTCTCAGGACCCATGGAGAGATGTTATCTGGACCCATTGCCTTTGAGGTATCTAGCTCACTCAGAAGCCTCTTCACTTCTTCCTCGGTTGTGTGTACTGTGTCCAGCACATGGTGGTGTACCCCACCTCTCCGTCTTTCTGGAGCCCCTTCTGTCTCCTCTGTGAAAACTTCTTTGAATCTCTTGTTGAGTTCCTCACATACTTCACTGTCATTTCTTGTTGTCTCTCCTCCTTCCTTCCTGAGCCTGATTACCTGGTCCTTGACAGTTGTTTTCTTCCTGATGTGGCTGTTTAACAGCTTCGGGTCAGATTTGGCTTTTGCTGCTATGTCGTTTTCATATTGACGTTGGGCCTCCCTTCTTATCTGTGCATATTCGTTTCTGGCTCTACGACTGCTCTCCTTATTCTCCTGGGTCCTTTGCCTTCTATATTTCTTCCATTCCCTAGCACACTTGGTTTTTGCCTCCTTGCATCTTTGGGTGAACCATGGGCTCATCCTGGCTTTTTCATTATTCCTGTTACCCTTGGGTACAAACCTCTCCTCATCCTCCTTGCACATTGTTGCTACATATTCCATCATCTCATTAACTGGCTTCCCTGCCAGTTCTCTGTCCCACTGAACCTCATTCAGGAAGTTCCTCATTCCTGTGTAGTCCCCATTCCTGTAGTTTGGTTTCATTTGTCCTGGCCTTCCTGCTTCCCCCTCCACTTGTAGCTCTACTGTGTATTCGAAGCTCAAAACCACATGATCACTGGCCCCAAGGGGTCTTTCATATGTGATGTCCTCAATATCTGCACTACTCAAGGTGAATACTAAGTCCAGTCTTGCTGGTTCATTCTCTCCTCTCTCTCTCTTGTAGTGTCCTTTACGAGTTGGTACATGAAGTTTTCCAGTACCACCTCCATCATCTTAGCCCTCCATGTATCTTGGCCCCCATGTGGGTCCAAGTTCTCCCATTCGATCTCCTTGTGGTTAAAGTCGCCCATGATCAGGAGCTTTGCCCTGCATGCATGAGCTCTTCTGGCCACTGCAGCCAGTGTGTCAACCATCGCTCTATTGCTCTCATCATACTCTTGCCTTGGCCTCCTGCTGTTCTGTGGTGGGTTATACATCACTGCAATTATCACCTTGGGACCTCCAGAGTGAAGCGTTCCCGCTATGCAATCACTTTCTTCTCCGCTGTCTCCTCTCTCCAGCTCATCAAAATTCCATCGGTGTTTGATCAGCAATGCCACTCCTCCACCCCCCTGTTCCTTCTGTCTTTCCTCAGGATCTGGTATCCCGTTGGAAAGATGGCATCTGTTATCATACCTGTAAGCTTGTTTTCTGTGATCGCTATGATGTCTGGTGATGCCTCTTTGACTCTTTCGTGCCACTCCTCCCACTTGTTTGTTATTCCATCAGCGTTTGTGTACCATACCTTCAGTTTCCTTTCCAACACTGTGGGGGTGGGAGACCTGGTAGCATACTGTGGGATTCTATGGTTGGGGGTTGGGTGGAAGCTGTGGGTATGGATTGTATTGTGTGTTGGGATGGTGTGATAGGTTGTGGGGTTCTGAGGATAGTTGTGTGTGTGCTTGCCCTTGCTGCTCTGTTCTGCTCTGACCTCTGCTGGTTCCATCCTTGTCTCCTTTCCTAGCTCCTTTCGCTTTTTTGTCCTCTCCCTCAGCTGCTGTCTCTGTGTTCTGTCTCTGTCTAGGAACACCTTCTTGTACTCTTCCGAGCTTTTCAACCGTGGTTTCTCTTGGAGGATCCTGTTCCGCACTGTTTCTGTCCTGAGAATCTGCTTGATCGGTCGGTTTCTCCCCTTCAAGTAACCCCCTATTCTCTGAAAATTTACAATCTCGTCCATGTCTTCTCCCCCTATTTCCGTGATGATTTTCTCAATTTCCTTTCTTTCTTCCTGCCGTCTTTCAGTGTGTGTCCTTTTCTCTCTCAGAGAGAGGCCTTACAACTGGAAGTGCACTTTTAAAACTCATGGACAAGGGTAGCGCTGTTGACATTGATAAGGTCTGCTATTTATATGAACAATTTTTTCATTATGCTGAGAAACTCGAGATGATCCCAGGACTACTATAATGGATCAAAACTCGCATAAACTTTTTATATTAAGCTGGAATATTGTATCACTTAGAAAAAGACTTCCTGACCTTCATCATAAAGTAACCACCGAACCCATTGATGTTGTGTGTCTACAAGAGTGCAGAGTCCCTGAAAAATCCCAACCCCCTAAATTACCATCATTTGTTGCATATAACCTCAAATCTACTACTCTTGTGTTCTATATATTAAAAAATCGCTTCCCCATCAACTTCTTGCACACAAGAAAACAGAGGGGTTACAATATCACGGTGTTAGGATTTATATAGGGAACTCTGCTCTCAACATATTTAACTTGTATGCTCCTGCTGATAAATTTAATTACTTGGAGCTCCCAACTTGTGCTCATTCTGAGCCTACTCTTATTATTGGCGATTACAATGCGAGACACAAAAGCATTGGAAACTCACAGTTTGGTAATCGTAATGGTAATCAACTGTTGCCACTCTTAAACAGTCATGATAATGTCCAAATTGTAGGTGATCTTGAACCCACACATATCTATGGAGGCGTCCTAGATCTGTGCCTGGGCTTCAACATTACTTCTGCCAGCTGTGAGTCTTCCATTGTAACAGATATAGCGTCTGATCATTTCCCTAGGCTAACCTCACTAGATATTTGTAATACTATCCTTCCTGGTGGGATATTCAAACGGAAACGTTTTAATGTTCCCACTGATCAGCATGATGACTTTGTTGCACATGTGACTGACTGGTATAATTCCTATGAGTGTTCCTCTGTAGAGACCTTTAACAATGATCTTGTGAGCAGTATTCAGAACTACTTAGAGCCGCCACTGAAACCTCTTGGTACTCTAAACCCAACAAACTTCCATAATAATCATACCTCCTTCAAAAACCATACTTATTACAATGATTCTAAACTTCGTACACTGAAACGTACTGCTCGCAGACTAGGCCTAGCCTATAGAAAACATCGTACCCCTGGAATGCTGAGGCTCTTCCAAACTGCCCTTGCTGCTGCCAGAGAGCGTATGACAGAGCTGCGGCAAACAGACTGGGAAAAATTTGTCAACGGTCTTAATGCTCACACCCCACTTAGCCGGGCTTGGAGGGACATAAATAGAATTAAGGGTAACAGAACTGGGCAGATCGCGCACCCTCATCCCTTACATAGGGCGAATGAGTTAGTCAGTGCTTGGGCTGCTACATCTAGCTATGACAATCTTCCCAGTACCACACAGGCAAAATTAAATGACAAATATGATGCAAGGGAGAGACTTGTTTGCTTTATGCTCAGCAAGGCAGATGATTGCAACATTCCTTTCACTAATTATGAACTTGATGCAGCACTAACTAAGGGCAACTCCATGTCGCCTGGTGAGGATGGTATTACTTACAACATACTCAGATTGCTGTGTCGAGTACCAGGTAATCCATTACTTGAATTATATAACATGAGCTATGTAACTGGGGAGCTCCCTCAATCTTGGACCAACAGCCTCATCATTCCAATTCCTAAGCCCAATCAACAAAATGCATTTCGGCCAATATCTCTTACTAGCTGCTTGTGTAAAACATTTGGGAGAATGATTCTTAATCGTCTCGTGTACAGAATCAAACAATTTTTGTCTCCCCGGTTACATGGTTTCATGCATGGAAGGAGCGTGCATCATTGCATAGCCACCTTTCTCACCCTGCACACTGACAGCTCATACACTACCTTCCTTGACCTTAAATCCGCTTTTGATGTAGCCAACCGACATGTAATCATTAGTGAACTTGCCAGAATGGATGTTGGAGGATGGCTTCTCCGCTGGATTAAAGGCTACCTGTCCAACAGAAAATCGTCTGTGTTGTTCCAGGGACATAGAAGTGTAACTAAAGACTTTGAATTAGGAACTCCACAGGGAGGTGTGCTCAGTCCCACACTGTTCAATATTCTAATTAATGCATTACTTAATGCTATGCCTAGTCAGCCCCATCATTATGTGATTAGTTTTGCTGATGATATAATGATTCACACCACCGGATTCTCCAACACCCAAAACATTCTTAATCATGTACTAGCCTCTTGTCAGGACCTGGGGTTGATAATCTCTACTGATAAAACAAAGATACTCAATAGGCGTCCCCCTCGACAGAGAGGCACAGTTCGTCAGATCCAATTGCATGATGGGTCTCTTCTAGAATATGTAAGCAGATACAGGTATCTAGGTTTTGAGGTTCCACTACTTGGACCTGTTGTAACAAGACTTTGTCGCCAATACAAAGAACGACTAAGAGCACTTAGAGTTGTGGCAGGGCTTCACCCCAGGTATGGTGCTAATGTTAAAATTGTGAAAATGATGTATCTTGCTTATATTAGATCATTGGTTGATTATGCTGCACCACTACTTGCTCTTGTGTCTGACTGGAAGCTTGGAGGGCTGGAAAAACTGCAGAACGAAGCAATGAGGATCATTTTAGGATGCCCTCGTACTGCCAAAATTTTAAATATGCAAAAAGAACTTGATATTCCAAGCATCAGAGGTCGTGTTACTGAAAGAAATATCCTAATTGGGGTTAATATGCTCAGGCAAGCTCATTCAAACCCCTGCACAGAAGCCCTCCAAACTTTCCTCAGCACTGGTGAACACTCCTCCAGATGGATTGAAAAAACTGGAACCGACCTCCGCATGAATCAGATACATGATCTATGTCAAATAAGGCAACAGCGGCACTTCTCCGCTCCATGGAATATTACCCCATTCCAAACTTCCATTCCTCCATTTCCCCCCAAACTACTTCTTAACTCACAACCAAAACTTCGCCTTGAAGCCAAACATGAGGCCTTAAGCTGTATTGATAACTTAGTCACACAGCACACACTCTCGCAAATTATTTACGCTGATGGTTCTGTTCACCAATCCACTGGTGCAGCTGGTAGTGCTGCTGTTGTCGTACAGAGTGATGGCTCTCTTAAAGAAATTGGAGCACGCATCAATAATTGGGCCTCTACCCTTCAGACAGAACTGTTTGCCATACTCCTTGCACTGAAATGCATCTATGTATCAAAGATTGACAGTTTAATTGTAACTGATTCTCTGTCATCCATAAATGCTCTCAACTCATTAAGCATAAATTGTTGCATGCTTGTGTCAGAAGCCAGACACAGGTATGGCAGGATTGTGGACAGTGGAGTCAGAGTGCATATGCTGTGGATTCCATCTCACATTGGTCTTCAGATGCATGATAGAACTGATAAATTGGCTAAGCTGTATGCTTTCAAAGAGGGAGTAGATTACAATCTTGGCTTGTCAGGTAGTAGTTTGAGAACAATAATACGAAAAGAACTTCAACTGAATTTTATGGACTTAAGGCTCAGGGAGATTGACACCAGTGAGTCCATCTATCATCATTCTATCATGCAGGAGGAGCCACATGTCTATGGTGCATCCAACAAAATAAGCAGACTCTTGGATGTCACTACTGCCCGGCTCCGGCTGGGTTACAAGTATCTTTGGCAGGTTAAATCACCACCACCAGATGTAGACCAAACGAAATGTAAACTTTGCCAGATGGACTATTGTCACACCCTGCGTCATTATGTACTGGAGTGTGATAAAATTAATGAATTTAGAAACAACTCGCTCAGAAATGTTCAAGAAAAGGCAAAGTACTTTATCCACAGTGGTATATTGCAGACCATTCTGGAGAAATACCCTGACTTTGCTAGCTGTAAATAAAGCATTACCACATGTGTGCATGTGTGTGCATGTGTGTGCATGTGTGTGTGTGTGTGTGTGTGTGTGTGTGTGTGTGTGTGTGTGTGTGTGTGTGTGTGTGTGTGTGTGTGTGTGTGTGTGTGTACTCACCTATTTGTGGTTGCAGGGGTCGAGTCATAGCTCCTGGCCCCGCCTCTTCACTGATTGCTACTAGGTCCTCTCTCTCCCTGCTCCATGAGCTTTATCATACCTCGCCTTAAAACTATGTATGGTTCCTGCCTCCACCACATTACTTTCTAGACTATTCCACGACTTGACTACTCTATGACTGAAGAAATACTTCCTAACATCCCTTTGATTCGTCTGAGTCTTCAACTTCCAATTGTGACCTCTTGTGTCTGTGTCCCTTCTCTGGAACATCCCGTCTTTGTCCATCTTATCTATTCTGCGCAGTATTTTATATGTCGTTATCATGTCTCCCCTGACCCTCCTGTCCTCCAGTGTCGTCAGGCCGATTTCCCTCAACCTTTCTTCGTAGGACAATCCCCGTAGCTCTGGGACTAGTCTTGTTGCAAACCTTTGCACTTTCTCTAATTTCTTGACGTGCTTGACTAGGTGTGGATTCCAAACTGGTGCTGCATACTCCAGTATGGGCCTGACGTAAATGGTATACAGAGTCTTAAGCGAATCCTTACTGAGGTATCGGAACACTATCCGTAGGTTTGCCAGGTGCCCATATGCTGCAGCAGTTATCTGATTGATGTGCGCCTCAGGAGATATGCTCGGTGTTATACTCGCCCCCAGATCTTTTTCCTTGAGTAAGGTTTGCAGTCTTCGGCCATGTAAACTATATTGTGTCTGCGGTCTTCTCTGCCCTTCCCCAATCTTCACAGCTTTGCATTTGGCAGGGTTAAACTCATGGAGCCATTTGCTGGACCAGGCTTGTAGCCTGTCCAGGTCTCTTTGTAGTCCTGCCTGATCCTCATCTGATTTGATTCTTCTCATTAACTTCACATCATCTGCAAACAAGGACGCTTCTGAGTCTATCCCTTCCGTTATGTCATTCACATTTACCAAGAACAGCACAGGTCCTAGGACTGACCCCTGTGGAACCCCGCTTGTCACAGGCACCCACTCTGACAAATTGTCACGTACCATGACTCGTTGTTGCCTCCCTGTCAGGAATTCTCTGATCCATCGCAGTGCCTTTCCTGTTATGTGTGCCTGATCCTCTAGCTTTTGCAGTATCCTCTTGTGAGGAACTGTGTCGAAGGCCTTCTTGCAGTCCAAAAAAATGCAGTCGATCCACCCCTCTCTCTCTTGT
>NC_091310.1:49737206-49885657 GCF_038502225.1 Cherax quadricarinatus | reverse complement strand
TGTGCATTCAACTCTGCATTTAAGATGCACAGTCGTGGATTATCTCCAGCCTTTATTATCTCCAAGAATGGTACCGTAATGTTTGTGAAGAGCTCTTTATTCAGATAAGTGAAGCAACTCTTCCCTGATGACCTCCCATTCCCCATTCTGTGTGACCTTCATCAGTTTATTAACACATCTCCATGATTATCAGAAAATAATAATTTAGCATCCTTTGTATTAATATTTGGATATTTTTCAGTGTTCAACTTGTCAGACTTGTGTTGTGAGCCTTCACTGAACACAGTGTTGCCAGATTCAGGGAGTCGCTGTAATAGTGTCCCAGTTGCAGATATGTTGTGTCTCCGAGTGGAGTATTGTTACTCATGGTGATATTAGTACTCTTAACCACCACCATCACTACCAGATATTTATGCTTTAGTGTTACATCTTCACTGATATTCCTCTTGATAAATTTACTCTCTCCAGGTAAACTCCAGGTAAACAATACATTATTGCGCATGACACTTGCAACTTGCAGTAAGGTATATTCCTTTGTATATACCTAATTTTATCACAATGCCATTTGCTAAAGTGAAATATTATATTATTAGTGTTGTTGTTTTATTAGGTGTCCACGATGGGGACCTATAAGTGGTTACCTGGAGGTTATTCTGGGGATCAACGCCCCCGCGGCCCGGTCCATGACCAGGCCTCCCGATGGATCAGGGCCTGATCAACTAGGCTGTTACTGCTGGCCGCACGCAGTCCAACGTACGAGCCACAGCCCGGCTGATGCGGCACTGACTTTAGGTATCTGTCCAGCTCTCTCTTGAAGGCAGCCAGGGGTTTATTGGCAATTCCCCTAATGCTTGATGGGAGGCTGTTGAACAGTCTTGGGCCCCGGACACTTATGGTGTTTTCCCTTAGTGTACCAATGGCGTTGCCACAAATTTTCTTTATCTTTTTTATTTTTCCTTCAGTTTTTCGTTTTTCTATTTCTTATAACTTGAGAAGGCCTCATCCTCTTGACCTCAATTTTTCAACACTTGTGTACAATAACTAGGGCCAGGTTGTCGAAACAATTGGCACGTATCCTATCACCCAAGTTATTGAATCTATTCCCACCAGCCTGGCATGGCTTGGATAACTTCCAAAATCCTTCAATGTCGTAGCTTCAAACTTTCAATAAAAGTGCCTCTTAATTCGAGGACGTGTGACAGCTGAGACAAGCTCCTCTGATCGGCTTTAAAGTTGCAACACTGGTGTATCTTAGAAGGTTGGTATTGTTAGTGGAGTGTGTTGGTGCCATGTTGCAACTTTTAATATAGAAATTGTAAAATATCATTTTACACATGCATTATTATGCCTTCCTTGATCCAAGGACCTGGACTTATCCTCCCCTTTCTTAGATTGCATCTGAATGTCTCCCATTCCACAGGCGTTATATGGCCTTTACTGGTTTAGTGCTTTCCCTGATTAAAATAAAATCTGTCTTTAATGGCTGATGCTTCTTATGAAATGGATAAAACATTTTTTTTTTACTTTAGGCTGAAGAATGAGACACGTATTTAACAAGTGGAAATCTTTACTGAGGAGACGTTTCGCCAGTCAGTGGCTTCTTTAGTCCAATATAGAGAAAAACGGTGAAAGATGAGGAGGAGAATGAGTTAATCAGTCCCTTAGCCTGGAGTCGATGTGTTCAGCCCATCAATCTTGAGAAAAGTACAGTATATGGTAGGTAGGTATTAAGTTTGTCAGGAAATAGGACAAGCGTTTCCTGACGAGAGTCTTTGTCATATGATGACCCACAGTTGAGCTTTTGGCCATCTGACCGAGGTTTTCCGCTGGCTTACTGGTCCACTCCTTGAAAAATTATGGTTATGATTATAACCAATTCTAAGGCAACAGTGTATGCTCGGAGAAGTGGCTTATATACTGCAGTCAGGTGGTGAGTAGAAGCAGGAAGAGGCGGGAGTCACCACTGAACAAATCCACTAGTGTAAGTAGGTCATGTTTGTAGGTTAGGCAAGTGTAGATGTACGCTTTGTTGGACAATACATCTTCTAGTGGGCTTTAAAATGTTAGTGTTGATGTGGTTCCTCAATGGAAGCTTCGCCTTGATTTTAGGCCGTGTAAGTAGGGGTCGTCCTAGGAAAGTCTGGAGGGAGGGGGTAAAGGAGGTTTTGTGTGCGAGAAGCTTAGACATCCAGCAAGTGTGCTTGAGTGTGTTAGGAGCGAGAGGAGGAAAATAGTTTTTGTGACTTGACTTGTTGTTGGAGTGTGAGGAGGGTAACATTTATGAACGGATTCAGGAAAACCGGTTGGTTAGACTTGAGTCCTGGAGGTGGGAGGTACAGTGCCTGCTCTCTGAAGGTGTGGAGATATGTTGCAGTTTTTTAACTGCAACATAGGCACGCCTCTAGCAAGACAGTGATGGAATGAGTGATTGGGGGGGGGGGTTGTTTCTTCCTTTTTGGATCACCCTACCTCGATGAGAGACTGTCGATGAGTTAATAAAAAAATATATTAATCGAATTGGTTTCTGTGAAATAATTGGAGAATGTCTCTTCTGACTAAAAATAAATCACAGTGTTTTACTTTATTGAGTAACATTTGGTTTGGTCTCTATCATGTACACTTATGTTGTGTGCCCTCAAGACACTATAAAAATTTGTACTTTATGTACCAAACATTTTAATGAATCTTAATTACTAATTTTATATTTAAGCACTTAAATCTTAGATGCTGGTAAGTATTTCCCGCAAACCATCCTTGAACATGGAGTATTGCCTGTAAACCATCCTGGGAAATGGAGTATTTCCTGTAAACTATCCTGGAAAATGGAGTATTTCCTGTAAACCATCCTGGAAAATGGAGTATTGCCTGTAAACCATCCTGGGAAATGGAGTATTGCCTGTAAACCATCCTGGGAAATGGAGTATTGCCTGTAAACCATCCTGGGAAATGGAGTATTGCCTGTAAACCATCCTGGGAAACGGAGTATTTCCTGTAAACTATCCTGGAAAATGGAGTATTTCCTGTAAACCATCCTGGAAAATGTAGTATTGCCTGTAAACCATCCTGGTAAATGGAGTATTGCCTGTAAACCATCCTGGGAAACGGAGTATTTCCTGTAAACCATCCTGGAGAATGGAGTATTGCCTATAAACCATTCTGGAAAATGGAGTATTTCCTGTAAACTATCCTGGAAAATGGAGTATTTCCTGTAAACCATCCTGGAAAATGTAGTATTGCCTGTAAACCATCCTGGTAAATGGAGTATTGCCTGTAAACCATCCTGGGATAAGAAGTATTGCCTGTAAACCATCCTGGGAAATGGAGTATTTCCTGTAAACCATCCTGGAAAATGGAGTATTTCCTGTAAACCATCCTGGAAAATGGAGTATTGCCTGTAAACCATCCTGGAAAATGGAGTATTGCCTGTAAACCATCCTGGGAAATGGAGTATTTCCTGTAAACCATCCTGGAAAATGGAGTATTGCCTGTAAACCATCCTGGAAAATGGAGTATTGCCTGTAAACCATTCTGCGTGATTAGATGTGTTTGATAAATATGTTTAGTTATTGTTACAACCAGGTAAAATGTATAAATCATAGTCACAAAACATAATATATTATCTTTTCACGAAAAACAGTAATTAAAAAAATAGTATGTCAATGACTTCTCGCAGATGCTAGGAATTTCCCTCTCCACTCTACGGTTTCTAATATACAGTATGTTAATGTTGGGTATTTAAGACTTTAATTCTTTTGAATGAGTTTAATTAAATATTTGCTTGTTGAATACCCGTCTTTTATGTGACTCACTGAACACTAGAGTTCTTGTTCGTGTACGTACTAGAGACAGTTATTTTTTTGACTATTAAAAACAAAATTGAACAGCTACATAACTGAAGAGCTAGGATTGCTGGAGGTATCAAATTCCTTTTTTCCCCTGGGCACCAAGTTCTGCTCACTTCATCAAGCTGCTGGTCTTGGCTGGCAACCCGTTCAGTTACTTCTGCTGAGGAGGCAGAGAGAACTGTTCCCTCAGCTCAGATGCAGCTGCAACGTTTGCAACATGAGTACTTGCAAACAAACTGTGTTAACACACAGTGCAAGAGAGTGGTGATACTTGTTGACACAAACAACATACTTAATGTGAGGAGAGTGATAGTACTGTACATGCATGATATAAAATTAATGAATTTAGATACGACTCGCTCACAAATGTTCAAGAAATGTCGAAGTATTTTACACAGTGGTATACTACATACCATTCTGGAAAAATACCCTGACTTTACACAAATAACCCGCACATAAAAGAGAGAAGCTTGCGACGACGTTTCGGTCCGACTTGGACCATTGACAAAGTCACACTGACTTTGCTCATTATATTCCGGGCGTGGGTTCGCTTCCCTGCCCGACGGAGCTGTATGACCCTTGTAGGTTTAGCGCTTCTTTTTTATTATAATAATAATTTGCTCATTATAAAGAAAGTATTACCATTTTTTTGTGTGTGTAACCTAATTCATGTCTGCATTACGATTGTGACCAGATTTAAACATCTTCCACTTGTACACTTCGGTCATGTCTCCCCTCATTCTTCGTCTTATAAGTGAATGTAATTTAAAGGTCTTCAGTCTCCAGGAGATTTTGTTGACCTGATTGAACTCTGTGTTAATTTCAACTGTTTTTCTTTCAACAACAGGCTCTACAAACAAACCTACGGCATGGGAATGGGGTCCCCCATCAGTACCGTCTTAGCTAACTTGTACATGGAACACCTCCTAGAGGCTGAACACTTCGCCAACATCATCCCTTCAAGCGTCACTTGGTTACGTTACGTGGACGACGTCCTCGTAATAATTCCCAAACGCTTTGATGTACGGAATCTTCAGGCAAGGCTCAACGCAGTTGAACCGGTGATCCAGTTTACACTAGAAGAAGAGTCCAGTGACAAGCTACCTTTTCTAGACGTCCTCATTCACAAAGTAGATAACCTAAGATTTCAAGTTTACCGGAAACCTACAAATAAAAATGATCTCACACACTTCTATTCCAGTCAAGATACTAAGACCAAAAGAGGCGTGTTTCCTTACACCTGCTGTCCCTTAGCAGTAAAATGCCCCGGCATGATAGTGGCTTTCTTTGTACTTAATTAAACAAAATTGTAAATGCACATTGTAACCTTGCAAAGAAATGAAATCTTTAAACTTTTAGTGGACTGGTGTAGGTCGCATCCTGGGGACAAAACTGACCTAATTTGCCCGAAATGCCCTGCATAACAAGGAGCTTTCTATATAGTAGTCGCTGTATAGCCCTTGTGGCTTAGCGCTTCTTTTTGATTATAATAATAATATATAGTAGTATGTCATTGGTGTCAGCTAGGCCTGTATACGTTGTACATGTTGTGTACGAATGGTATATAATACCGACAAGATGAGAGTAAGACACATGTGCAACATCTGGGTATCTTTATTGTAGACGTTTCGCCATCCAGTGGCTTTATCAATACAAATTCTAGGACATAACTTGAAGACAGTAGAACTATGTACAGAAGATGAGGTAATCAGTCCCTCAACCTAGGAGTAGGTGCGAACAGCACCATAGTCGTGGAGATTCTGGAGCAAAAGAAAGAATCCTGGCGCTTATATAGTAACGTCAGGTGAAGCAGACGAGGGCAAATTCACTGGTAGGCGGGATTCCCCAGTGGAAGTAGGTCCTTCCCAAAGAGATGGGTTAGTTGTAGTAGTAGTTGTCGTAGTCGTGAAGGTTATGTACATGTCCTCAGAATTAAGATTCCATGATGTTGCAGTGTCTGACAAGTTGTGTACGAATGGTATATAATACCGACAAGATGAGAGTAAGACACATGTGCAACATCTGGGTATCTTTATTGTAGACGTTTCGCCATCCAGTGGCTTTATCAATACAAATTCTAGGACATAACTTGAAGACAGTAGAACTATGTACAGAAGATGAGGTAATCAGTCCCTCAACCTAGGAGTAGGTGCGAACAGCACCATAGTCGTGGAGATTCTGAAGCAAAAGAAAGAATCCTGGCGCTTATATAGTAACGTCAGGTGAAGCAGACGAGGGCAAATTCACTGGTAGGCGGGATTCCCCAGTGGAAGTAGGTCCTTCCCAAAGAGATGGGTTAGTTGTAGTAGTAGTTGTCGTAGTCGTGAAGGTTATGTACATGTCCTCAGAATTAAGATTCCATGATGTTGCAGTGTCTGACAAGTTGTGTACGAATGGTATATAATACCGACAAGATGAGAGTAAGACACATGTGCAACATCTGGGTATCTTTATTGTAGACGTTTCGCCATCCAGTGGCTTTATCAATACAAATTCTAGGACATAACTTGAAGACAGTAGAACTATGTACAGAAGATGAGGTAATCAGTCCCTCAACCTAGGAGTAGGTGCGAACAGCACCATAGTCGTGGAGATTCTGAAGCAAAAGAAAGAATCCTGGCGCTTATATAGTAACGTCAGGTGAAGCAGACGAGGGCAAATTCACTGGTAGGCGGGATTCCCCAGTGGAAGTAGGTCCTTCCCAAAGAGATGGGTTAGTTGTAGTAGTAGTTGTCGTAGTCGTGAAGGTTATGTACATGTCCTCAGAATTAAGATTCCATGATGTTGCAGTGTCTGACAAGTTGTGTACGAATGGAATATAATACCGACAAGATGAGAGTAAGACACATGTGCAACACCTGGGTGTCTTTATTGTAGACGTTTCGCCATCCAGTGGTTTTATCAATACAAAATCTAGGACATAACTTGAAGACAGTAGAACTATGTACAGAAGATGAGGTAATCAGTCCCTCAACCTAGGAGTAGGTGCGAACAGCACCATGCAACATCATGGAATCTTAATTCTGAGGACATGTACATAACCTTCACGACTACGACAACTACTACTACAACTAACCCATCTCTTTGGGAAGGACCTACTTCCACTGGGGAATCCCGCCTACCAGTGAATTTGCCCTCGTCTGCTTCACCTGACGTTACTATATAAGCGCCAGGATTCTTTCTTTTGCTTCAGTATCTCCACGACTATGGTGCTGTTCGCACCTACTCCTAGGTTGAGGGACTGATTACCTCATCTTCTGTACATAGTTCTACTGTCTTCAAGTTATGTCCTAGAATTTGTATTGATAAAGCCACTGGATGGCGAAACGTCTACAATAAAGATACCCAGATGTTGCACATGTGTCTTACTCTCATCTTGTCGGTATTATATACCATTCGTACACAACTTGTCAGACACTGCAACATCATGGAATCTTAATTCTGAGGACATGTACATAACCTTCACGACTACGACAACTACTACTACAACTAACCCATCTCTTTGGGAAGGACCTACTTCCACTGGGGAATCCCGCCTACCAGTGAATTTGCTCTCTGGATATAAATTCTCTGGAAAATGTACAAAGGAGGATGACAAAGTTGATCCCATGTATCAGAAACCTTCCCTATGAGGATAGACTAAGGGCCCTGAAACTGCACTCTCTAGAAAGACGTAGAATTAGGGGGGATATGATTGAGGTGTATAAATGGAAGACAGGAATAAATAAAGGGGATGTAAATAGTGTGCTGAAAATATCTAGCCTAGACAGGACTCGCAGCAATGGTTTTAAGTTGGAAAAATTCAGATTCAGGAAGGATATAGGAAAGTACTGGTTTGGTAATAGAGTTGTGGATGAGTGGAACAAACTCCCAAGTACCGTTATAGAGGCTAGAACGTTGTGTAGCTTTAAAAATAGGTTGGATAAATACATGAGTAGATGTGGGTGGGTGTGAGTTAGACCTGATAGCTTGTGCTAGCAGGTCGGTTGCCGTGTTCCTCCCTTAAGTCAATGTGACCTGACCTGACTAGGTTGGGTGCATTGGCTTAAGCCGGTAGGAGACTTGGACCTGCCTCGCATGGGCCAGTGGGCCTTCTGCAGTGTTCCTTCGTTCTTATGTTCTTATGTTCACCTGACGTTACTATACAAGCGCCAGGATTCTTTCTTTTGCTTCAGAATCTCCACGACTATGGTGCTGTTCGCACCTACTCCTAGGTTGAGGGACTGATTACCTCATCTTCTGTACATAGTTCTACTGTCTTCAAGTTATGTCCTAGAATTTGTATTGATAAAGCCACTGGATGGCGAAACGTCTACAATAAAGATACCCAGATGTTGCACATGTGTCTTACTCTCATCTTGTCGGTATTATATACCATTCGTACACAACTTGTCAGACACTGCAACATCATGGAATCTTAATTCTGAGGACATGTACATAACCTTCACGACTACGACAACTACTACTACAACTAACCCATCTCTTTGGGAAGGACCTACTTCCACTGGGGAATCCCGCCTACCAGTGAATTTGCCCTCGTCTGCTTCACCTGACGTTACTACATAAGCGCCAGGATTCTTTCTTTTGCTTCAGAATCTCCACGACGTTATGGTGCTGTTCGCACCTACTCCTAGGTTGAGGGACTGATTACCTCATCTTCTGTACATAGTTCTACTGTCTTCAAGTTATGTCCTAGAATTTGCATTGATAAAGCCACTGGATGGCGAAACGTCTACAATAAAGATACCCAGATGTTGCACATGTGTCTTACTCTCACCTCACGTTGTACATGTACTTGTAGATATAAAGATATTATTATCATTGAGAGTTAGTTTAATATGTTTATTATGCACCCCATACCCATCCTTTATCATTGAGAGAGAGAAAAAATCTGTCGTGTACGACAGGTGAGGAAGAACACGGTAGTTTTAAGAGAGTGTACGACGTCAGTGTGGTAGTTGAGGTGTGAGCCCAGGCCGGGTGCAGCCAGCATGTGAAGGACCGTCCAGTGTGCTCACCAAGCAGTGAGAGTGAGTGTGTCTGAAGAGTGAGCAACAATTTCTGTGAGGCGAGGCGCAACCCGCTGACAGAGGGGTTCCTATATCACTACTGGAGGAACATTTATGTATTGACGAGGACTGGAATCATACGAAATGGGTGTTGAACGCCGGAATACTGTTTGAACGAGTAAATTGAGGCGGTGTTAGTTACTTGAAAAAGACAAGCCTGCTTGACCAAACTTTCAAGTCCTGTCAACGCAATGACCTCCCGTGACCAAGAATGGCGCTCTAGAACAGCACAGCTGAGCTGGGGGTCCAGCAGCCCCCTGCAGGGAGCGTGCTGGGGTAATCTCGATAATAGGCCTGACGAAGAGGGTCTGAGAGAGGCCTGTGGGGTGTTTGGCTGTGTTGTAGCCAAGGACGCAGCCCATGACACTATTAATGTCGCCCACGTCATCTACCTAGGCCTAGTGGCTCTACAACACAGGTACTGACATCTTAGGCCTAGTAGCTCTACAGCACAGGTACTGACATCATAGACGTAGTGGCTCTACAACACAGGTACTGACATCTTAGGCCTAGTGACTACAACACAGGTACTGACATCTTAAGCCTAGTGACTACAACACAGGTACTGACACCGTAGGCCTATTGGTTCTACAACAGGTATTAATACACTTGACTGGTTCTACAGCACAGGTACTGACACTAGACCTAGTGGTTCTACAACACAAGTACTGACACCTTAGGCCTAGTGACTACACAAGTGCTGACATCTTAGGCCTAGTGGCTCTACAGCACAGGTACTGACACCTAAGGCCTAGTGGCTCTACAGCACAGGTGCTGACACCTTAGACCTAGCGACTACACAGGTACTGACACCTTAGGCCTAGTGACTACAACACAGGTACTGACACCTTAGGCCTAGTGACTACAACACAGGTACTGACACGTTAGGCCTAGTGACAACAGGTACTGACACCTTAGGGCCTAGTGGCTCTATAGCACAGTTACTGACATCTTAGGCCTAGTGACTACAACACAGGTACTGGCACCGTAGGCCTATTGGTCCTACAACAGGTATTAATACACTTGACTGGTTCTACAGCACAGGTACTGACTAGACATAGTGGCTCTACAACAGGTACTGACACTAGACATAGTGGTTCTACAACACAGGTACTGACACTAGACCTAGCGGTTCTACAACACAGGTACTGACACTAGACCTTGCGGTTCTACAACACAGGTACTGACACTAGACATAGTGGTTTTGCAACACAGGTACTGACACTAGACATAGTGGTTTTGCAACACAGGTACTGACACTAGACCTAGCGGTTCTACAACACAGGTACTGACACTAGACCTAGCGGTTCTACAACACAGGTACTGACACTAGACATAGTGGTTTTGCAACACAGGTACTGACACTAGACCTAGTGGTTCTACAACACAGGTACTGACACTAGAGGTTCTACAACACAGGTACTGACACTAGACCTAGTGGTTCTACAACACAGGTACTGACACTAGAGGTTCTACAACACAGGTACTGACACTAGACCTAGCTGTTCTACAACACAGGTACTGACAGTAGACCTAGCGGTTCTACAACACAGGTGTGGGTGGGTGTGAGTTGGACCTGACTAGCTTGTGCTACTAGGTCAGTTGTCGTGTTCCTTAAGTGAATGTGACCTGCCCTGACTAGGTTGGGGTATTGGCTTAAGCCGGTAGGAGACTTGGACCTGCCTCGCATGGGCCAGTAGGCCTGCTGCAGTGTTCCTTCTTTCTTGTTCTTATGTTAACACAGGTACTTACACTAGACCTAGTGGTTCTACAACACAGGTACTGACACTAGACCTAGTGGTTCTACAACACAGGTACTGACACTAGACCTAGTGGTTCTACAACACAGGTACTGACACTAGACCTAGTGGTTCTACAACACAGGTACTGACACTAGACCTAGTGGTTCTACAACACAGGTACTGACACTAGACCTAGTGGTTCTACAACACAGGTACTGACACTAGACCTAGTGGTTCTACAACACAGGTACTGACACTAGACCTAGTGGTTCTACAACACAGGTACTGACACTAGACCTAGTGGTTCTACAACACAGGTACTGACACTAGACCTAGTGGTTCTACAACACAGGTACTGCCACTAGACCTAGTGGTTCTACAACACAGGTACTGACACTAGACCTAGTGGTTCTACAACACAGGTACTGACACTAGACCTAGTGGTTCTACAACACAGGTACTGACACTAGACCTAGTGGTTTTACAACACAGGTACTGGCACTAGACCTAGTGGTTTTGCAACACAGGTACTGACACTACACCTAGTGGTTCTACAACACAGGTACTGACACTAGACCTAGTGGTTCTACAACACAGGTACTGACACCTTAGGCCTAGTGGCTCTACAACACAGGTACTGACACATTAGGCCTAATGACTACAACACAGGTACTGACATCTAAGGCTTAGTGGCTCTACAGCACAGGTATTGACACCTTAGGCCTAGTGGCTACACAGATACTGACACCTTAGACCTAATGGCTCTACAACACAGGAACTGACACCTTAGGCCTAGTGACTACAACACAGGTACTGACACCTTAGGCCTAGTGGCTCTACAACACAGGTACTGACACCTTAGGCCTAGTTGCTCTACAACACAGGTACATACACCTTAGGCCTAGTGGCTCTACAGCACAGTTACTGACATCTTAGGCCTAGTGACTACAACACAGGTTGGAGAGTTGAAGGAGGAGGTCTTGCTTCTCCAGGAGGAGATTAGGAGGCTGAAGGTCCACCTCAATGGGTCTGGGAGAGAGTGTGAGGTGGCTGGAGTTGTGGGAAATGAGGCTTCTAGCAGTGAGGTGCAGTCTCTCTCTCGCTGTGAGGAGGCTGTAGGTGGGGAGGTAGCAACGGCTACCAGCAGTGAGGTGCAGCCCAGCACCTGCTACAAGTGGCGAGTGGTTCACAGTAATGGGAGGCGCATCAGAGTAAGGAAAGTTAAGAGTGAAGATCTGAAGGTAGGAAATCGCTTCTCTGTTCTTCAGGATGAATGTACTTCAGTGGCCAGTGAAGGTAAGGGTACTACTGCCCCTGCAAATGGAGGTAAGCGCATTCTTGTGGTTGGTGACTCTCAGGTAAGATATATTGACCGTGCTTTTTGTAATAGGAATAAGAAGATGAGAGATAGAGTGTGCTTCCCTGGAGCTGGTGTTGGGGACATAGTCAACAGGCTGGATAATATCATGTCAGGTAATGGGAACAAGCCCATTATCTGTCTCAGTGCTGGTGGAAATGATATTGGGAAGGGTAGGAGAGAAGAGCTGCTAGATAAGTACAGGTCAGCTATAGATTTCATTAAGTCTAAGGGAGGGATCCCAATCATATGTAGCATCTTGCCTAGAAGGGGAGTAGGAAATGAATGGTTGTCTAGGGCAATTGGTGTAAATTGCTGGCTAGACAGATACTGCAAGGAACTTGCAATCCCATTCATTGACAACTGGAACAACTTTTATGGCAAACATATGTATGCAAGGGATGGGGTACATCTCTCTGGGGCTGGGGTGGTAGCACTTGCAGACTCGATTGAGAAGGCCATTGGTGAAATGCCTATGATTTTAAACTGATAGAAGATAGAGGTATGGGTGTGTGTGAGAAACAAGCAGGTTGCAACACTAGGGTTCGAAACAGTAAATGTATAAAAGGCATTCAGCATGAAGTTATAAATAAAAACAATAGATCAGGTCAGCAAACAAAGGGGGACAGCAGAGGGCAGCAAGGGACTAGCTCCCTTAAGGTTTACTATACTAATAGCTGGAGTGTAAGAAATAAGATAGATGAGCTAAGATTAATTGCAAGTGCAGGAAACATAGATATTATTGCTATAACAGAGACCTGGCTCAATCTGAAAGATAGAGATGCCCTCTGAATGTCACATACAAGGCTATAAATTATTCCACACTGACAGGGTCAACAGGAAAGGTGGAGTAGCGATGTATGTCAGAGACAATTTAAATTGTTGTGTTAGACAAGATATAAAATTAGAAGCGTCAGCCACTGAATCTGTTTGGTTACAGCTTCTCGAGGGCCGAGAAAAACTAATTTTGGGTGTGATTTACAGGGCCCCAAATCTTGATAGGGAGTGCAGTAAACTTCTATGGGACGAAATTCGTAAGGCATCTACAAACGAAAATGTTGTGCTAATGGGAGATTTCAACTATAGACAGATTGACTGGAGCAATTTGACAGGAAATTTAGAGTCAGGTGACTTTCTTGATATGATCCAGGATTGTTTTTTAAAACAGTTTGTGACAGAGCCAACTAGGGGAAATAACCTCCTTGACTTGGTTCTTGCCAGTAGGGAAACACTAATTAATAATCTTGAGGTTAATGATGAGCTTGGGGAAAGTGATCACAAATCACTCAGTTTTAATATATCATGGAATTCCCCTAATAATGGCAATCAAGTCTCTGTCCCTGACTTCCGCTTGGCTGATTTCATAGGACTGAAAAATTACTTAGATGGGCTGAACTGGAATGACCTGACTAAGGGTCAGGTAGGTGGTGATGGATGCCGATATGACGCTTTCCAGGGCATAGTTCTAGCTGCTCAGTCAAATTATGTTCCAAATAGGGAAATCAGATCAAACAAAAATGATCCTAAATGGATGAACAATAGATTAAAATATCTAATTGGTCAAAAGAGAGGCATATATAGGCAAATCAAAAGAGGAGAGGGACAGTTAAGAAATCGATATATTCAGTTAAAGAGATAAATAAAAAAAGGAATTAGAAAAGCAAAAAGAGATTATGAGGTTAAAGTTGCAAGAGATTCGAAGACTAACCCAAAAGGATTCTTTCAGGTATACAGAATTAAGATCAGGGACAAGATAGGCCCACTCAAAAGTTCCTCGGGTCAGCTCACTGACAGTGATAAGGAAATGTGTAGAAGTTTTAACACATACTTCCTCTCAGTTTTTACACAGGAGGATACCAGCGATATTCCAGAAATGATAAATTATGTGGAACAGGACGGTAATAAACTGTGCACGATTAGGGTCACAAGTGACATGGTCCTTAGGCAAATGGATAAATTAAAACCTAACAAATCCCCAGGCCCTGATGAACTGTATGCAAGGGTTCTAAAGGAATGTAAAGAGGAGCTTAGCAAACCTTTGGCTAATCTTTTCAACATATCACTACAAACTGGCATGGTGCCAGATAAGTGGAAAATGGCAAATGTGTTACCTATTTTCAAAGCAGGTGACAGGTCCTTAGCTTCAAACTATAGACCAATAAGCCTAACCTCCATAGTGGGAAAATTTATGGAATCAATAATTGCCGAGGCAGTTCGTAGCCACCTTGAAAAGCATAAATTAATCAACGAATCTCAGCATGGTTTTACAAAGGGGCGTTCCTGCCTTACGAATTTGTTAACTTTTTTCACTAAGGTATTTGAGGAGGTAGATCATGGTAAGAACATAAGAACGAAGGAACACTGCAGAAGGCCTACTGGCCCATGCGAGGCAGGTCCAAGTCTCCTACCGGGTTAAGCCAATGCACCCAACCTAGTCAGGTCAGGTCACATTGACTTAAGGGAGGAACACGGCAACCGACCTGGTAGCACAAGCTATCAGGTCTAACTCACACCCACCCACATCTACTCATGTATTTATCCAACCTATTTTTAAAGCTACACAACGTTCTGGCCTCTATAACGGTACTTGGGAGTTTATTCCACTCATCCACAACTCTATTACCAAACCAGTACTTTCCTATATCCTTCCTGAATCTGAATTTTTCTAACTTAAAACCATTGCTGCGAGTCCTGTCTAGGCTAGATATTTTCAGCACACTATTTACATCCCCTTTATTTATTCCTGTCTTCCATTTATACACCTCAATCATATCCCCCCTAATTCTACGTCTTTCTAGAGAGTGCAGTTTCAGGGCCCTTAGTCTATCCTCATAGGGAAGGTTTCTGATACATGGGATCAACTTTGTCATCCTCCTTTGTACATTTTCCAGAGAATTTATATCCATTCTGTAATACGGTGACCAAAACTGTGCAGCATAATCTAAATGAGGCCTAACCAAGGATGTATAGAGTTGAAGAACAACCTGAGGACTCCTATTATTTATGCTTCTTGATATGAAGCCAAGGATTCTATTAGCTTTATTGCGAACACTTATGCACTGTTGTCTTGGTTTCAGATTACTGCTAACCAGAACTCCTAAATCTTTTTCGCAATCCGTAATATTAAGATCTACATTATTTAGTTTATATGTGGCATGGTTATTGTCCTGTCCAACATTTAGAACTTTGCATTTGTCTATATTAAACTGCATCTGCCACTTCTCCGACCACTGCATCAGTCTATTCAAATCTTCCTGGAGTGCTCGAATGTCCTCGTCAGAATGAATTCGACGGCCTATTTTGGTGTCATCGGCAAACTTGCCGATGTCGCTCTTTATGCCCTCATCTATGTCGTTTATGTAGATTGTGAACAGCAGGGGGCCCAACACTGACCCCTGTGGAACACCGCTCGTGACACTTCCCCACTCTGATTTCTCCCCATTTATGCAAACTCTCTGCTGCCTATTTGTCAACCATGCCTCTATCCAGGAAAAAATTTCTCCTCCTATTCCATGTGCTTTAATTTTCCTCAATAGTCTCTGATGTGGGACCCAGTCAAAAGCCTTACTGAAGTCCATATACACAATATCATATTCATTACCATGATCTACCTCCTCAAATACCTTAGTGAAAAAAGTTAATAAATTCGTAAGGCAGGAACGCCCCTTTGTAAAACCATGCTGAGATTCGTTGATTAATTTATGCTTTTCAAGGTGGCTACGAACTGCCTCGGCAATTATTGATTCCATAAATTTTCCCACTATGGAGGTTAGGCTTATTGGTCTATAGTTCGAAGCTAAGGACCTGTCACCTGTTTTGAAAATAGGTATCACATTTGCCATTTTCCACTTATCTGGCACCATGCCAGTTTGTAGTGATATGTTGAAAAGATTAGCCAAAGGTGTGCTAAGCTCCTCTTTACATTCCTTTAGAACCCTTGCATACAGTTCATCAGGGCCTGGGGATTTGTTAGGTTTTAATTTATCTATTTGCCTAAGGACCATGTCACTTGTGACCCTAATAGTGCACAGTTTATTATCGTCCTGTTCTACATAATTTATCATTACTGGAATATCGCTGGTATCCTCCTGTGTAAAAACTGAGAGGAAGTATGTGTTAAAAATTCTACACATTTCCTTATCACTGTCAGTGAGCTGACCCGAGGAACTTTTGAGTGGGCCTATCTTGTCCCTGATCTTACTTCTGTATACCTGAAAGAATCCTTTTGGGTTAGTCTTCGATTCTCTTGCAACTTTAACCTCATAATCTCTTTTTGCTTTTCTAATTCCCTTTTTTATTTCTCTCTTTAACTGAATATATCGATTTCTCAATTGCCCCTCTCCTCTTTTGATTTGCCTATATATGCTTTTGACAGGGTCCCACATCAGAGACTATTGAGGAAAATTAAGGCACATGGAATAGGATGAGAAATTTTTTCCTGGATAGAGGCATGGTTGACAAATAGGCAGCAGAGAGTTTGCATAAATGGGGAGAAATCAGAGTGGGGAAGCGTCACGAGCGGTGTTCCACAGGGGTCAGTGTTGGGCCCCCTGCTGTTCACAATATACATAAACGACATAGATGAGGGCATAAAGAGCGACATCAGCAAGTTTGCCGATGACACCAAAATAGGCCGTCGAATTCATTCTGACGAGGACATTAGAGCACTCCAGGAAGATTTGAGTAGACTGATGCAGTGGTCGGAGAGGTGGCAGATGCAGTTTAATATAGACAAATGCAAAGTTCTAAATGTTGGACAGGACAATAACCATGCCACATATAAACTAAATAATGTAGATCTTAATATTACGGATTGCGAAAAAGATTTAGGAGTTCTGGTTAGCAGTAATCTGAAACCAAGACAACAGTGCATAAGTGTTCGCAATAAAGCTAATAGAATCCTTGGCTTTATATCAAGAAGCATAAATAATAGGAGTCCTCAGGTTGTTCTTCAACTCTATACATCCTTGGTTAGGCCTCATTTAGATTATGCTGCACAGTTTTGGTCACCGTATTACAGAATGGATATAAATTCTCTGGAAAATGTACAAAGGAGGATGACAAAGTTGATCCCATGTATCAGAAACCTTCCCTATGAGGATAGACTAAGGGCCCTGAATCTTCACTCTCTAAAAAGACGTAGAATTAGGGGGGATATGATTGAGGTGTATAAATGGAAGACAGCCATTCTGAAACTATTCTTGTATCCTTATGGCTTGTGTGTCGTCAATTTCCACCTGTGTCCTGATCATTTTAATTCAAATAGTCTGCCCCCTGTCAGCCCTAACAGTTCCTCTTAAGATTTTATTATTATATTAATATTAATATTATATTATCACACTGGCCAATTCCCACCAAGGCAGGGTGGCCCGAAAAAGAAAAACTTTCACCATCATTCATTGGCCTCACCATCATTCATTGGCCTCCCTTGTCCTTCTCTTCTCTAAGGTCGTCAGGTTAAGTTCCTTCAACTTCTAGTGCATTCCGGTTCTGGTACTAGCCTCATTGCAAAACTTTGGACCTTTTCCAACTTATTGACGCGCTTGACGTAGGTTACTTACCATTTGTCAAGGGTACTTGTCGATAGACGCTTGGCCTGTTGTGTTGGTTGCCATATAGTGTGTATACTCACCTATTTGTGGTTGCAGGGGTCGAGTCATAGCTCTTGGCCCCACCTCTTCACTGATCGCTACTAGGTCCTCTGCCTGCTCCTTGAGCTTTATCATACCTCGTCTTAAAACTATGTATGGTTCCTGCCTCTAAGGCACCTAAACTACTTGGAACAGTTGAAGGTCCTTGATCTGTATTCCCTCGAACTCAGGCGAGAGAGATACATGACAATATACACTTGGAAGGCCCTGGAGGGATTGGCACTAAACCTACACACGAAAACCACTCCCTATGGAAGCAAAAGACTTGGCAGGAGATGCAACATTACCCCGATGAAAAGCAGGGGCGCCACGAGTACACTGAGGGACAACACAGTAAGTGTCCGGGGCCCAAGACTGTTCATTTGCCTCCCAGCATACATAAGGGGAATTACCAATGGACTCCTGGCTGTCTTCAAGAAGGTACTGGACAGGCACCTAAAGTCAGTACCTGACCAACCGGTTCGTACCTCAGTTTACGTGCGGCCAGCAGAAACAGTCTGGTTGATCAGACCCTGATCCACCATGAGGCCTGGTCTCAGACTGGGCCGCGGGGGTGTTGACTCCCGAAACCCTCTCCAGGTAAACTACGTCACTTGCCAAACTATTCCACTTCCTGACGACTCTGACTAAAGAAATACTTCCTAAAATCCCTTTGAGTCATCTGAGTCTTCAACTTCCACTTATGACCCCTTGTGTCTGTGTCCCATCTCAGGAACATACTGTCTCTGTCCACCTTGTCAATTCCTTATAGTATTTTGTATGTCGTTATCATGTCTCCCCCAACCTTCCTGTTCAATAGTGTCGTCAGGCCGAGTTCCCTTAACCTTTCTTTCTGGGTTGTGATTGTGTGTGTGTGTGTGTACTCACCTATTTGTACTCACCTATTTGTGGTTGCAGGGGTCGAGTCACAGCTCCTGGCCCCGCCTCTTCGCTGATTGCTACTAGGTCCTCTCTCTCCCTGCCCCATGAGCTCTATCATACCTCGCCTTAAAACTATGTATGGTTCCCGCCTCCACTACGTCACTTTCTAGGCTATACCACGGCCTGACTACTCTATGACTGAAGAAATACTTCCTAACATCCCTTTGATTCATCTGAGTCTTCAACTTCCAATTGTGACCTCTTGTGTCTGTGTCCCTTCTCTGGAACATCCCGTCTTTGTCCACCTTGTCTATTCCGCGCAGTATTTTATATGTCGTTATCATGTCTCCCCTGACCCTCCTGTCCTCCAGTGTCGTCAGGCCGATTTCCCTCAACCTTTCTTCGTAGGACAATCCCCGTAGCTCTGGGACTAGTCTTGTTGCAAACCTTTGCACTTTCTCTAATTTCTTGACGTGCTTGACTAAGTGTGGATTCCAAACTGGTGCTGCATACTCCAGTATGGGCCTGACGTAAATGGTATACAGAGTCTTAAACGAATCCTTACTGAGGTATCGGAACGCTATCCGTAGGTTTGCCAGGCGCCCGTATGCTGCAGCAGTTATCTGATTGATGTGCGCCTCAGGAGATATGCTCGGTGTTATACTCACCCCCAGATCTTTTTCCTTGAGTGAGGTTTGCAGTCTTTGGCCATCTAAACTATATTGTGTCTGCGGTCTTCTTTGCCCTTCCCCAATTTTCATGACTTTGCATTTGGCAGGGTTAAATTCAAGGAGCCAGTTGCTGGACCAGGCTTGTAGCCTGTCCAGGTCTCTTTGTAGTCCTGCCTGATCCTCATCCGATTTGATTCTTCTCATTAACTTTGCATCATCTGCAAACAAGAACACTTCTGAGTCTATCCCTTCCGTTATGTCGTGTGTGTGTGTGTGTGTGTGTGTGTGTGTGTGTGTGTGTGTGTGTGTGTGTGTGTGTGTGTACTCACCTAATTGTGGTTGCAGGGGTCGATACTCAGCTCCTGGCCCCGACTCAGCTCCTGGCCCGTGTGTGTGTGTGTGTGTGTGTGTGTGTGTGTGTGTGTGTGTGTGTGTGTGTGTGTGTGTGTGTGTGTGTGTGTGTGTGTGTGTGTGTGTGCGCGCGTGCGTGCGTGTCTGTCTGTCTAATATTAATAATACATGTATTTATTTCTACCAGTACATATACAAGGTATACAGATTTAGCTGACGTCAGTGACATACTGCTATATAGAAACTCCCTTGTTATGCAGACCATTTCTGGCAAATCAGGTTAGTTTTGTTCCCAGGATGCGACCCACATCAGTCGACTAACACCTAGGTACGTATTTTACTGATAGGTGAACAGGGACAGCAGCGTCATAAGGAAACACGTCCTAATGTTTTCACCCGTATCGGGGATCGAACCCCTGGACCTCAATGTGTGAGCGCTCTCAAATTCAAATTCAAATTCAAAGTTTATTCTCTATAAGGATTACAATGCTGAGTTTACAGAAATTTGGTTATTGTTTGGTTTACATGTAGTAAAATAGTGATTACAGAGTGTACCACTAGAACGCTTAGCATGGCTAGGCATTTCGGGCATACTTAGTTTTATTCTTAATTGTAAAATATTACAAATTATGAGGTAAGTTGGTATTATGGCTAAGTGACTAAATACTAGTTCATGAGTTTATCAATGTGAATGCTTTTGTTTTGGCACAGTATATAGTTTCAGTATTGGAGTATCACAGGATTCATTATTTTAAGACTGAGATTAATATTTCTGTTTATGGTCAAATGAGTGAGCGAGTGTAAGTGTGAACCACCAGGTGGTATTCGTGTAGTTAGTTGACGGGGTGTATCAGGGAGATAAGATGTTTTCTAATGGTAGTTTTGAAGGTGATGAATGTGTCTGCAGTTCTAGAGTTCTCAGGTAGGGTATTCCAGATTTTAGGGCCTTTGACATACATTGAATTTTTGTAAAGGTTTAGTCGGACACGGGGAATGTCGTAGAGATGTTTGTGTCTGGTGTTATGCCTGTGGGTTCTGTCACAACTATCAAGAAAGCGTTTTAGGTCAAGGTTGATATTAGAGTTTAAGGCCCTGTAGATATAGATTGCACAGTAGTAAGTGTGGATGTACTGAACTGGGAGTAAGTTTAGATCTTTGAAGAGTGGGGGTGTGTGCTGCCAGGGATGGGATTTAGTGATTATTCTTACTGCAGCTTTTTGTTGGGTTATTATTGGCTTTAGGTGTGTTGCTGCAGTTGATCCCCAAGCACAAATAGCATAGGTGAGGTATGGATAAATAAGTGAGTGGTATAGTGTGAGAAGGGCATTTTGCGGCACGTAGTATCGTATCTTGGAGAGGATCCCAACCGTTTTGGATACTTTTTTGGCTATATGCTGGATATGGGTGCTGAAATTCAGGTTGTTGTCAAGGTATAAGCCTAGGAATTTTCCCCCATTATTTCAAGACACATATGCAACAGTTAGACAACTTTATTCCGAAACGTTTCGCCTACACAGTAGGCTTCTTCAGTCGAATACAGAAAGTAGGCAGGAACAGTAGAGATGTGAAGACGATGTAATCAGTCCATCACCCTAAAAGTCGTAGAATTTGAGGTTGTCAGTCCCTCGGCCTGGAGAAGTTCAGTTCCATAGTCAGGAACTATCTGAAGATCAAGCGACAGTGCAGAGACTTAAATACTGTCGGAAGGAGAGGTGCAGGGTAGTAGTAGTAGTAGTAGTAGTAGTAGTAGTGAGAGGCCACTGAGAGGTCATGTCCCTCTCAGATCCAACACTTCTCACTTGAAAAGCTTGTCCAAGGTGTTTTCTGTACCAAGATGCCACGTGTTGCAGTGTCTGACAAGATGAACATCAAAATGGTATACAATACCGACAGGTTGTTAGGTAAGACACATATGCAACAGTTAGACAACTTTATTCCGAAACGTTTCGCCTACACAGTAGGCTTCTTCAGTCGAATACAGAAAGTAGGCAGGAACAGTAGAGATGTGAAGACGATGTAATCAGTCCATCACCCTTAAAGTCGTAGAATTTGAGGTTGTCAGTCCCTCGGCCTGGAGAAGTTCAGTTCCATAGTCAGGAACTATCTGAAGATCAAGCGACAGTGCGGAGACTTAAATACTGTCGGAAGGAGAGGTGCAGGGTAGTAGTAGTAGTAGTAGTAGTAGTAGTAGTGAGAGGCCACTGAGAGGTCATGTCCCTCTCAGATCCAACACTTCTCACTTGAAAAGCTTGTCCAAGGTGTTTTCTGTACCAAGATGCCACGTGTTGCAGTGTCTGACAAGATGAACATCAAAATGGTATACAATACCGACAGGTTGTTAGGTAAGACACATATGCAACAGTTAGACAACTTTATTCCGAAACGTTTCGCCTACACAGTAGGCTTCTTCAGTCGAATACAGAAAGTAGGCAGGAACAGTAGAGATGTGAAGACGATGTAATCAGTCCATCACCCTTAAAGTCGTAGAATTTGAGGTTGTCAGTCCCTCGGCCTGGAGAAGTTCAGTTCCATAGTCAGGAACTATCTGAAGATCAAGCGACAGTGCGGAGACTTAAATACTGTCGGAAGGAGAGGTGCAGAGTAGTAGTAGTAGTAGTAGTAGTAGTGAGAGGCCACTGAGAGGTCATGTCCCTCTCAGATCCAACACTTCTCACTTGAAAAGCTTGTCCAAGGTGTTTTCTGTACCAAGATGCCACGTGTTGCAGTGTCTGACAAGATGAACATCAAAATGGTATACAATACCGACAGGTTGTTAGGTAAGACACATATGCAACAGTTAGACAACTTTATTCCGAAACGTTTCGCCTACACAGTAGGCTTCTTCAGTCGAATACAGAAAGTAGGCAGGAACAGTAGAGATGTGAAGACGATGTAATCAGTCCATCACCCTTAAAGTCGTAGAATTTGAGGTTGTCAGTCCCTCGGCCTGGAGAAGTTCAGTTCCATAGTCAGGAACTATCTGAAGATCAAGCGACAGTGCGGAGACTTAAATACTGTCGGAAGGAGAGGTGCAGGGTAGTAGTAGTAGTAGTAGTAGTAGTAGTAGTGAGAGGCCACTGAGAGGTCATGTCCCTCTCAGATCCAACACTTCTCACTTGAAAAGCTTGTCCAAGGTGTTTTCTGTACCAAGATGCCACGTGTTGCAGTGTCTGACAAGATGAACATCAAAATGGTATACAATACCGACAGGTTGTTAGGTAAGACACATATGCAACAGTTAGACAACTTTATTCCGAAACGTTTCGCCTACACAGTAGGCTTCTTCAGTCGAATACAGAAAGTAGGCAGGAACAGTAGAGATGTGAAGACGATGTAATCAGTCCATCACCCTTAAAGTCGTAGAATTTGAGGTTGTCAGTCCCTCGGCCTGGAGAAGTTCAGTTCCATAGTCAGGAACTATCTGAAGATCAAGCGACAGTGCGGAGACTTAAATACTGTCGGAAGGAGAGGTGCAGGGTAGTAGTAGTAGTAGTAGTAGTAGTAGTAGTAGTGAGAGGCCACTGAGAGGTCATGTCCCTCTCAGATCCAACACTTCTCACTTGAAAAGCTTGTCCAAGGTGTTTTCTGTACCAAGATGCCACGTGTTGCAGTGTCTGACAAGATGAACATCAAAATGGTATACAATACCGACAGGTTGTTAGGTAAGACACATATGCAACAGTTAGACAACTTTATTCCGAAACGTTTCGCCTACACAGTAGGCTTCTTCAGTCGAATACAGAAAGTAGGCAGGAACAGTAGAGATGTGAAGACGATGTAATCAGTCCATCACCCTTAAAGTCGTAGGGTGATGGACTGATTACATCGTCTTCACATCTCTACTGTTCCTGCCTACTTTCTGTATTCGACTGAAGAAGCCTACTGTGTAGGCGAAACGTTTCGGAATAAAGTTGTCTAACTGTTGCATATGTGTCTTACCTAACAACCTGTCGGTATTGTATACCATTTTGATGTTCATCTTGTCAGACACTGCAACACGTGGCATCTTGGTACAGAAAACACCTTGGACAAGCTTTTCAAGTGAGAAGTGTTGGATCTGAGAGGGACATGACCTCTCAGTGGCCTCTCACTACTACTACTACTACTACTACTACCCTGCACCTCTCCTTCCGACAGTATTTAAGTCTCCGCACTGTCGCTTGATCTTCAGATAGTTCCTGACTATGGAACTGAACTTCTCCAGGCCGAGGGACTGACAACCTCAAATTCTACGACTTTAAGGGTGATGGACTGATTACATCGTCTTCACATCTCTACTGTTCCTGCCTACTTTCTGTATTCGACTGAAGAAGCCTACTGTGTAGGCGAAACGTTTCGGAATAAAGTTGTCTAACTGTTGCATATGTGTCTTACCTAACAACCTGTCGGTATTGTATACCATTTTGATGTTCATCTTGTCAGACACTGCAACACGTGGCATCTTGGTACAGAAAACACCTTGGACAAGCTTTTCAAGTGAGAAGTGTTGGATCTGAGAGGGACATGACCTCTCAGTGGCCTCTCACTACTACTACTACTACTACTACTACTACTACCCTGCACCTCTCCTTCCGACAGTATTTAAGTCTCCGCACTGTCGCTTGATCTTCAGATAGTTCCTGACTATGGAACTGAACTTCTCCAGGCCGAGGGACTGACAACCTCAAATTCTACGACTTTAAGGGTGATGGACTGATTACATCGTCTTCACATCTCTACTGTTCCTGCCTACTTTCTGTATTCGACTGAAGAAGCCTACTGTGTAGGCGAAACGTTTCGGAATAAAGTTGTCTAACTGTTGCATATGTGTCTTACCTAACAACCTGTCGGTATTGTATACCATTTTGATGTTCATCTTGTCAGACACTGCAACACGTGGCATCTTGGTACAGAAAACACCTTGGACAAGCTTTTCAAGTGAGAAGTGTTGGATCTGAGAGGGACATGACCTCTCAGTGGCCTCTCACTACTACTACTACTACTACTACTACTACTACCCTGCACCTCTCCTTCCGACAGTATTTAAGTCTCCGCACTGTCGCTTGATCTTCAGATAGTTCCTGACTATGGAACTGAACTTCTCCAGGCCGAGGGACTGACAACCTCAAATTCTACGACTTTAAGGGTGATGGACTGATTACATCGTCTTCACATCTCTACTGTTCCTGCCTACTTTCTGTATTCGACTGAAGAAGCCTACTGTGTAGGCGAAACGTTTCGGAATAAAGTTGTCTAACTGTTGCATATGTGTCTTACCTAACAACGGAACTCCAGTATCAAGTGGCCGTGTTGCTGATGCTGTGTCTTTAATGGTGACGTACTGATACCTATTAGTAATGTAAGATTTAAGAACATAAGAACATAAGAACGAAGGAACACTGCAGAAGGCCTACTGGCCCATGCGAGGCAGGTCCAAGTCTCCTACCGGCTTAAGCCAATGCACCCAACCTAGTCAGGTCAGGTCACATTGACTTAAGGGAGGAACACGGCAACCGACCTGGTAGCACAAGCTATCAGGTCTAACTCACACCCACCCACATCTACTCATGTATTTATCCAACCTATTTTTAAAGCTACACAACGTTCTGGCCTCTATAACGGTACTTGGGAGTTTGTTCCACTCTTCCACAACTCTATTACCAAACCAGTACTTTCCTATATCCTTCCTGAATCTGAATTTTTCCAACTTAAAAACCATTGCTGCGAGTCCTGTCTAGGCTAGATATTTTCAGCACACTATTTACATCCCCTTTATTTATTCCTGTCTTCCATTTATACACCTCAATCATATCCCCCCCTAATTCTACGTCTTTCTAGAGAGTGCAGTTTCAGGGCCCTTAGTCTATCCTCATAGGGAAGGTTTCTGATACATGGGATCAACTTTGTCATCCTCCTTTGTACATTTTCCAGAGAATTTATATCCATTCTGTAATACGGTGACCAAAACTGTGCAGCATAATCTAAATGAGGCCTAACCAAGGATGTATAGAGTTGAAGAACAACCTGAGGACTCCTATTATTTATGCTTCTTGATATGAAGCCAAGGATTCTATTAGCTTTATTGCGAACACTTATGCACTGTTGTCTTGGTTTCAGATTACTGCTAACCAGAACTCCTAAATCTTTTTCGCAATCCGTAATATTAAGATCTACATTATTTAGTTTATATGTGGCTTGGTTATTGTCCTGTCCAACATTTAGAACTTTGCATTTGTCTATATTAAACTGCATCTGCCACTTCTCCGACCACTGCATCAGTCTTTTCAAATCTTCCTGGAGTGCTCGAATGTCCTCGTCAGAATGAATTCGACGGCCTATTTTGGTGTCATCGGCAAACTTGCCGATGTCGCTCTTTATGCCCTCATCTATGTCGTTTATGTAGATTGTGAACAGCAGGGGGCCCAACACTGACCCCTGTGGAACACCGCTCGTGACACTTCCCCACTCTGATTTCTCCCCATTTATGCAAACTCTCTGCTGCCTATTTGTCAACCATGCCTCTATCCAGGAAAAAATTTCTCCTCCTATTCCATGTGCTTTTATTTTCCTCAATAGTCTCTGATGTGGGACCCTGTCAAAAGCCTTACTGAAGTCCATATACACAATATCATATTCATTACCATGATCTACCTCCTCAAATACCTTAGTGAAAAAAGTTAATAAATTCGTAAGGCAGGAACGCCCCTTTGTAAAACCATGCTGAGATTCGTTTATTAATTTATGCTTTTCAAGGTGGCTACGAACTGCCTCGGCAATTATTGATTCCATAAATTTTCCCACTATGGAGGTTAGGCTTATTGGTCTATAGTTCGAAGCTAAGGACCTGTCACCTGTTTTGAAAATAGGTATCACATTTGCCATTTTCCACTTATCTGGCACCATGCCAGTTTGTAGTGATATGTTGAAAAGATTAGCCAAAGGTGTGCTAAGCTCCTCTTTACATTCCTTTAGAACCCTTGCATACAGTTCATCAGGGCCTGGGGATTTGTTAGGTTTTAATTTATCTATTTGCCTAAGGGACCATGTCACTTGTGACCCTAATAGTGCACAGTTTATTATCGTCCTGTTCTACATAATTTATCATTACTGGAATATCGCTGGTATCCTCCTGTGTAAAAACTGAGAGGAAGTATGTGTTAAAAATTCTACACATTTCCTTATCACTGTCAGTGAGCTGACCCGAGGAACTTTTGAGTGGGGCCTATCTTGTCCCTGATCTTACTTCTGTATACCTGAAAGAATCCTTTTGGGTTAGTCTTCGATTCTCTTGCAACTTTAACCTCATAATCTCTTTTTGCTTTTCTAATTCCCTTTTTTATTTCTCTCTTTAACTGAATATATCGATTTCTCAATTGCCCCTCTCCTCTTTTGATTTGCCTATATATGCCTCTCTTTTGACCAATCAGATATTTTAATCTATTGTTCATCCATTTAGGATCATTTTTGTTTGCTCTGATTTCCCTATTTGGAACATAATTTGACTGAGCAGCTAGAACTATGCCCTGGAAAGCATCGTATCGGCAACCATCACCACCTACCTGACCCTTTGTCAGGTCATTCCAGTTCAGCCCACCTAAGTAATTTTTCAGTCCTATGAAATCAGCCAAGCGAAAGTCAGGGACGGAGACTTGATTGCCATTATTAGGGGAATTCCATGATATATTAAAACTGAGTGATTTGTGATCACTTTCCCCAAGCTCATCATTAACCTCAAGATTATTAATTAGTGTTTCCCTCCTGGCAAGAACCAAGTCAAGGAGGTTATTTCCCCTAGTTGGCTCCGCCACAAACTGTTTTAAAAAACAATCCTGGATCGTATCAAGAAAGTCACCTGACTCTAAATTTCCTGTCAAATTGCTCCAAATTGTTTTGAGCCGTTATAAATGAATACAGTCTCTTGTACACGAGTTTCTCAAAGATTTTGGATAGCAATGGTAAGTTAGATATTGGCCTATAGTTGTTTAAGTCTGTAGGGTCACCACCTTTATGTATTGGTGTAACCCTTGCCATCTTGAGTAGTTTCGGGAAGGTGCTAGTCTCTATTGACTTGTTAAAAAGTAATGAAATAGCATGCGAAAGGACATGGGCCGCTCGCTTGTACAGTAATGGTGGGACATGAGACAGATTCTCATTTTCTCTCTCTCTCTCTCTCTCTCTCTCTCTCTCTCTCTCTCTCTCTCTCTCTCTCTCTCTCTCTCTCTCTCTCTCTCTCTCTCTCTCTCTCTCTCTCTCTCTCTCTCTCTCTCTCTCTCTCTCTCTCTCTCTCTCTCTCTCTCTCTCTCTCTCTCTCTCTCTCTCTGAAAAAAAAAATCCTGACTCTATTGCAAATTACTCTTAAATTACTAGTGGCTGTGTAAACGTCACCATTGTTTAAATTCAATAAGTTTTGTAAATTCATTGCAACTGTAACTTGCTTAGCATGCATAAATGTTGTATGTAAAGTAAAAGGACACGAAGTGCAACTAATGTGACATTTTTATTGTGGCAACGTTTCGCTCTCCAGGAGCTTTGTCAAGCCGTTACACAACCATGCAAAAATGTTGAAGCTCTTCTTAGACCCATTAACGTGTGTCGCTATAATTCTCTTGGCTCTTTATCCACAGGATGGGCATGGAGTGCATAGTGAAGATATAAAATATAAAGTGTTTGATGTTATTACAGAGGTCAGGAGAGCGCTGGTATTGTCACCAGCGAGGGTCGGGGAACAGCACAGTTACATTACCACAAGGGCGATGGCCTAGTCGCCACTGTCTTCACTGACGACAAACTTAACAAATTAAAAGGTGAGTTACTAAGTCACTCTCGGGGTTTATTAAGAGAGGCGTGTTTTTTTTTTAAGGTTCTGAGGTAGCTGTGGCGTAGTACTACGACTGCTTTCTAGGTGTTTTATATAGGGGTTTGGCAGGAAACAGGACAATGTTTCATGACGCGGGTCATGATGACTCACAGCTAGAGCTTTTGGCCATCTGACCGAGAACTTCAGCTGGCTTACCGGTCCACCTCTTTAAAAATCATGGATATAACCATTAGATATATAGTTAGGGGGCGGCTCCGAAGTTTTATACAGTGGGGCTTAGGGGTGGCAGTCTGATTGGAACATAAGGATGGGGGACATGGATTCACCTATATGTGGTTGCAGGGTTGATTCACAGCTCCTGGCCCTGTCTTTAAGCAACATTGTTCCTGCTTTATTATTATCATCATTTAATGTTTATTACTTTTGTGGGAGAGGGGGGGGGTGATGTAATTTTTCGGTCGACAGGCCTTCCTCCTCTCCCTTGTTTCTCCTTGTATATAGATGTTTGTAATTAAGAATCAGAATAGTCAGCGGTAACAAGCGGCATTCACCAGGAATTCAGTGATGGTCCTTTTTTTTTCTCACACTTTACATTAACGACGTAAATAAGAATATGCAGTAGCGGCATGAGTTGGCAAACGGCAATACAGGAGCCAGGACCATGCCTTGGGGCACAAGTTTTATTTTGCCAGGGCTGGATTTAGTTTTGTTTAACAAGTTATGAGGACACCAGGAAACTAATTTTAGAATGATTTGGGATGTATGACCCTTGTAGGTTTAGTGCTTCTTTTTTATTATAATAGGATGATTTGTGGTTTGGGGTTGAGTTCTAGGCATGTGATTGCGAGTTGTGGGGTGTGATTGAGTTCTGGAAGCGTCCTTGGCCCTCTTCTCTTTCTCCTATACATAAATGACCTACCAAATGCTTCGCAATTACTCAAACCCACACTTTTTGCAGATGACACTACATACGTCTTCTCTCACCCGAGCCCAGTCACGCTAGCCAATACTGTAAACACCGAATTACAGAAAATATCTACCTGGATGAGGACTAACAAACTTACACTAAACATTGACAAAACCTACTTCATTCAGTTTGGTAGCAGAGCTACAGATGTACCTCTTAACATAACGATAAACGGATCACCTATCACAAAGCTAACAGAGGGAATATTCCTAGGAATCCACCTCGATAATAGACTCAAATTTCATACACATATACAACAAATTTCTAAGAAAATTTCCAAGACTGTAGGCATACTATCGAAGATACGGTACTATGTTCCACAGTCAGCCCTCCTGGCCCTTTATCACTCTCTTATTTACCCCTATCTCACCTATGGAATTTGTGCATGGGGCTCAACAACAATTAACCATCTCAGACCACTAATTACCCAACAAAAGGCTGCAGTTAGAATGATAACAAATTCTCACTACAGGCAGCACACTCCACCAATATTCAAAACACTCAACCTACTCACCATACAAAACATCCATACTTATTATTGCACTTATTACATACATAGAACACTTAACTCTGATATTAACCCTCCCCTCAAACATCTCCTTGCCAACCTCAACAGAACACATGACCATAACACTAAGGCACAGATCACTCTTTGATGTTCCTCGTGTCCATCTCACGCTATGCAAAAACTCAATGCACATAAAAGGCCCTAAAATCTGGAATTCATTACCTGTAAATGTAAAAGAAACACTACCTGTTTATAAATTCAAGTCTCTTCTCAAAGTTCACTTACTCAAAACCAAATAAATACTGAATAACTTAACCATATAAATTGTATATCCTAAATGTTACTCACAATTATATCACACAATTGTTAAACCTAGGACCCAATCTAACTTTGTTATTTTTTTAAATACACTACCTAACAGAATACTCCATTCTACTGAATGAACAGCAATGCATGCAACCATATGACCTGTCTTTGTAATAGTCATTTGTACTTTATAGTTATCTGTTTACAATAATGTCTTATCACTGATTTCATCATTGCTTAGTTAATCTTAAGTTAATTTTAAGCCAGCCCGTAATGCTATGCATATAAGTGGCTTTGGCATGCTGCTCTTACCTGTATTTTTTTTTGTACCTCTGTATGTATGCTAAAATTTTCTAAAAAATTGTTTTCTGGGGTCTGGATGAGTTGTGGTTGGTTTCTGTTGTGTGGTGCTGGGTTCTGAGGAGTGTGGTATAATAATAATAATATATTTACTACTATTACATATACATGGTATACAGGCCTAGCTGATGTCAATGACATACTACTATATAGAAAGCCCCTTGTTATGCTGAGCATTTCGGGCAAATTAGGTCAGTGTCCCAGGATGCTACCCACACCAGTCGACTAACACCCGGGTACCCATTTTACTGATGAGTGAACATAAACGACAGGTTATGTCGGAGGATCTCACCTTCAAGGACCATAACATTGTATCAATCGCATCTGCTAGAAAAATGACAGGATGGATAATGAGAACCTTCAAAACTAGGGAGGCCAAGCCCATGATGACACTCTTCAGGTCACTTGT
This sequence comes from Cherax quadricarinatus, assembly GCF_038502225.1. NCBI lineage: Eukaryota > Metazoa > Arthropoda > Malacostraca > Decapoda > Parastacidae > Cherax > Cherax quadricarinatus. The sequence continues at coordinate 49,854,763 of NC_091310.1, read as the reverse complement.
TCTATCTAGGCTGGAATATTGCTGCACTCTAACAGCACCTTTCAAGGCAGGTGAAATTGCCGACCTAGAAAATGTACAGAGAACTTTCACGGCCCGCATAACGGAGATAAAACACCTCAATTACTGGGAGCGCTTGAGGTTTCTAAACCTGTATTCCCTGGAACGCAGGAGGGAGAGATACATGATTATATACACCTGGAAAATCCTAGAGGGACTAGTACCGAACTTGCACACGAAAATCACTCACTACGAAAGCAAAAGACTTGGCAGACGATGCACCATCCCCCCAATGAAAAGCAGGGGTGTCACTAGCACGTTAAGAGACCATACAATAAGTGTCAGGGGCCCGAGACTGTTCAACTGCCTCCCAGCATACATAAGGGGGATTACCAACAGACCCCTGGCAGTCTTCAAGCTGGCACTGGACAATCACCTAAAGTCAGTTCCTGATCAGCCGGGCTGTGGCTCGTACGTTGGTTTGCGTGCAGCCAGCAGCAACAGCCTGGTTGATCAGGGGCTGATCCACCAGGAGGCCTGGTCACAGACCGGGCCGCGGGGGCGTTGACCCCCGAAACTCTCTCCAGGTAAACTCCAGGTGTAAAGAAACACGCCCAATGTTTCTACCCTGGCTGGGAATCGAACCCAGACCCTCCCCGTGTGAAGCGAGCGCTAAAGGGCTAGCTTCACACGCTTCACGCTTAGGGTTGTTTGGTTTCTGAAGGCTGTGGCTGGAGTTTTGGTGGTATGAATGGATTCTGGAGTGTCTGGCTGGGTTCTTGGGTATGTGCTTGGATTCTGAGAGTAGTTGAGTTTGGGTTGGGGTACCTGAAGTTACCTCATTCTGGGGGTCATCATCCCTGCAGCCTGGTCCCAACCCAGGCCTCTTGATGGCCTGATCGACCAGGTTGTTTGTGTTAACAGAGTGCAGTCAGTCCATTGTAGATACCGCAGCCATGCTGATCAGGAATTAAAGGAACTTAAAAATTACCTTCTTGAAGGTTTGGATTGTGCTCCGGTTCCCTGAATTAAGCCTTAATACCTTCCGTCCCTTCCCCCAACACATGCGCTGTATAATCCCATGGGTTTAGCGCTCCCCATGATTATAATAACTGAAGATCGTTAGGTTTGTTGGAAAGACCCATTAGATATGAGGGGAGGGTGTTATAAAATGTTTATCTTGTTGACATAATTCTTATTGAGAGAAGTAAAAAAAAAAAGGAACAAGGAAACCCAGAAGAGAATATGAAATTAAGGGTGTGTGGGGAATCAAAGACCAATCCAAAGGGTTCCTTTCAGGTATATAGGAATAAGATAAGCTTGCTGTTAGTGATAAAGAAATGTGTACCATTTTTAACAGTTCCTCTGTTTTTACACAAAAATACAAATGAAATCCCAGTGATCAAGAATTATACAGGTCAGGATGATGATAAATTATGCAAGATTAAAATCACAAGTAATGTGGCCGTCGGATAACTTGATAAATTGAAACTAAACAGGTCATCTGGTCCAGGTGACCTGTTTTCAAAGGTGAAGGAATGTATAAAGGACTTAACAAACTGTTAGTTAGTATCTTCACATTATTACAAGCAGGTATTGTACCAAATAAGTGGAAGTTGGGAGATAGATCCTTAGCCTCAAATTATAGATCAGTGAGCCCACCTACCACAATTGTGGGGAAATTGATGAAATTGTCGATGGGGTGAGAACTCTGGGCAGCTTTAAATATAGCTTGGATGGGCATATGAATGGGTGTGAGTTAGACCTGCCTAGTATGGGTCATTAGGCCTACTTCAGTGTTCCTTTATATGTTCTTACTGCACTCCTGCATTTATTGAACAATCTGATATTGTCTGGTAAGGATGATGTAGTGCTATGACTCGTGTCTTTATCAAACACAAGAAGGAAAAAAAGAATGGGAGAGTTTACTGTGCCATGAGGAACAGAACCTGACCCCAATGAATTGGATTTGCCCTCCTCTTCCTTGGATTAAATCTGAATCCCTCCAATTTCCCAGGCCCTATATGATCCCTACGAGCAAAACACTTCTCCTAATTATTATACTACTACTAATAATTCACTATGGAAGCCTCTGATTTTACTTTGATTCTTACTGTGCATAATTTGTTGGAAACAAGATCCCTATGGGTTTAGCACTCCATCCTTGTATGTAATGTAATGTGTATACTACATCAGCATTTTGTCTTTCAGTGCATCCAAGATCATGTAATGGTCTAGCAGTTGTGAGGTAGGAGCAACCTACTGTACACCCATGTTGTCCTGGGTTGTGCAAATGTTGTGATTCCATATGTTTACCATGACTCACGAAATCGTAATGACACGATTGCAACCAAACCATACCACGGGTGGGATTTGAACCCGCAGTCAGAGAGTCTCAAAACTCATGTTGACGGCAGTGAGGGGACTTGAGCTAGAGTTCATCACAGCCACACTAGCTGGAGATTCGTCTGTAAAAGCTTGCATTTGTGGTCACAGTGGTGCCTATGCTAACCTTCCTATGATGTAGAAATATACCTAGTTGAACGAATCTTATTGTGGCTAGCTGGTTCAGTGGCTAACGCGACGGTCTGGAGTTTTGAGACTCTCTGATCGCGGGTTCAAATCCCGCCCGTGGTATGGTTCATATGTTTACCATCTTGCTTTTAAATTTAGTTCTTTAAAAGATTTTGATAATGAGAGATGTCATTACTATTGGTCAATAGTTACTGGTAATTGCTTTGTTGCAGCCTTTGTGGGAGGGGAATATGTCCATGGCTTTCAATGACGGTGGGATGACTCCTGTTTCAAGACTTTCCATAGGATTTTAAGGCATGTAATAGTTTTTTTCAGGTTGTGATAAATATGGAATATCACAAGTCTGGGCCAGGTGCATGGGCTGACTACCAATGGCTTCTTCAAAGATGAATGGGTGTACAGTTATGCCAAAAAACTGGGAGATGGCAATTTTAGGTCCTTTTTATGAAAAAGTAATTTAAAGTGTCAGTTTTTAGTCTTAACACTGAACACACAGTGTGACTTTTGTATGGTTGGGTGGTGTATTGAGGTACTGGGTTCTGAGGTGTGGTAGAGTTCTAGGGGTTTGCTTAGTTCTGAGGGTGTGATTGGGTTTTTGGAGGTGTGGTAGGATTCTAGGTATGTGGTCTGAATTCTGGAGATGTGATTTGAGTTCTGGTGTGTGTGGGGCTGAGTTGTGAGATATGACTTAGTTCTGGTGTGTTAAATTCTGGGACTGTGGTTAGATTGTTGGAGTGTGACAGGGTTCTCAAGCCTTTTTTTTTTTTTTTTTTTTTTGTGTGTGTGTGTGTGTGTACTCGCCTAATTGTGGTTGCACAGGTCGAGACTCAACTCCTGGCCCCGTCTCTTCACTGACCACTACTTGGTCCTCCCTCTCCCTGCTCCATGAGCTTTATCATACCTCTTCTTAAAGCTATGTATAGTTCCCGTCTCCACTACATCGCTTGCCAGGCTATTCCACTTCCTAACAACTCTGTGGCTGAAGAAATACTTCCCAACATCCCTTTGACTCATCTGAGTCTTCAGCTTCCAATTGTAACCCCTTGTTTCTGTGTCCCATCTGTGGAATATCCTGTTTCTGTCCACCTTGTTTATTTCCACGCAGTATTTTGTATGTCGTTATCATGTCTCCCCTGGCCCTCCTGTCCTCCAGTGTTGTTAGACCGATTTCCCTTAACCTTTTTTCATAGGACATTCCCCTTAACTCTGGAACCAGCCTTGTTGCAAACTTTTGCACTTTCTCTAATTTCTTGATGTGTTTGACCAGGTGTGGGTTCCAAACTGGTGCTGCGTAATCCAGTACGGGCCTGACGTACACATTGTACAAAGTCTCGAACGATTCCTTACTGAGATACCGGAACGCTATTCTTAGGTTTGCCAGGCGCCCATATGCCACAGCAGTTATCTAGTTAATGTGTGCTTCTGGCGATGTACAGTGGTCCCTCGCTTTTTGTAGTTCTCGGGAATCATAGATTTCGGAAATCATTGGGATATTTTCGTATAAACATGGGCTCGCTAATCATAGGTTGACTTGCGAATAGTAGTTCGTCCGGGACGCGTACGCACGGTGTGAGCTGGGGCGGCCTCCCTACCCAGCCAGTCTGGCATTGTTTACCAGTGAGCGAAGGTCCCCCTCACATGCTCCTACGAAATATTTCATAATATTCCACTCATTTTAGTGCTTGCAAGTACTGAATAAGCTACCATGGCTCCAAAGAAAGCTCCTAGTGCCAAGCCTGTGGTAAAGGAGGTGAGAAATACAATTGAATTTAAGAACAGCAACAGATCGCAGCTCAGAATCTTGCTGTAGAGGAGGAGGAAGAGAGATGGAAGAAGGTGCCTTCTTCAGAAATTAAAGAGATTTTTGCTATGTGGGGTAAGATGGAAAGCTTTATGGAGAAACATCACCCTGACAAGGTTGTTGCAAGCCATGTTGGCAACATGTACAGTGACAAAGGACTCCAGTGACTCTCAAGGTGGTCCTAGTGGCATTAAGAAACAGAGAAGAGAAGCAACCCCAGAAAAGCAATTGGTACCTGAGGTGTTGATGGAAGGGGATTCCCCTTCCAAACTGTAAACAATCCAATCTCTCTCCTCCTCCAGTCTCCCATACACTAAGAAGAATCTCCAATAAAGGTAAGTGTTATGCTGTTAATGTTTCATTCATCATTTCCCATTGTATTGTTTATGCACTACATCTATATTTCATGTAAAAAATTTTTTTGTTTTAATACTTCTGGGTGTCAGGAACGGATTAATTGTATTGACATTATTTCTTATGGGGAAAATTGATTCGCAAATCGTAGATTTTGATAATAGTAGCAACTCCAGGAACGGATTAACTACGAAAAACGAGGGACCACTGTACTTGGTATTATACTCACTCCTAGATCTTTCTCCTTGAGTGAGGTTTGCAGTCTTTGGCCTCCTAGGCCTATACTCTGTCTGCAGCCATCTTTGCCCTTCTCCAATCTTCATGACTTTGCATTTGGCAGGGTTAAATTCTAGGAGCCAGTTGCTGGACCATGCATCCAGCCTGTCCAGGTCTCTTTGTAGACCTGTCTGGTCCACATCTGATTTAATTCTCATTAACTTCACATCATCTCCAAACAGGGACACTTTTGAGTCTATCTCTTCTGTCATGTTGTTCATATATACCAAGAATAGCACTGGTCCCAGGACTGACCCCTGTGGGACCCCGCTCATCACAGGCGCCCACTGATACCTCATCACGGATCTTGGCTCGCTGTTGCTTCCATGTTAGGTCTTCTCTGATCCATTGCAGTGCCCTTCCTGTTATATGTGCCTGATCCTCTAGCTTCTGTACTAATCTCTTATGAGGAACTGTCGAAGGCCTTCTTGCAGTCCAAGAAAATGCAATCAACCCACCCCTCCGTCTCATTTCTTACTTCAGTTACCGTGTCATAAAACTCTAGTAGGTTTGTGACACAGGATTTGCCTTCCATGAATCCGTGCTGGCTGTCGCTCCGCTCCAGGTGCTCCACCACTCTCCTCTTGATAATCTTCTCCATGACTTTGCATACTATACACGTCAGTGACACTAGTCTATAATTTAGTGCTTTATTTCTATCTTCTTGAGGATGGGGACTACATTCGCCTTCTTCCATACTTCAGGTAGCTGCCCAGTTTCAAGGGAAGTGTTGAAGATTTTGGTTACTGGCACACATAGTGTCTCTGCTCCCTCTCTAAGGACCCACGGAGAGATGTCCGGTCCCACCGCCTTTGAGGTATCAAAGTCACTTAGGACCTTCTCCACCTCCTCAGTTGTGTGTAATTCATCCAACACTTGTTGGTATATCCCTTGTTGATGTACCCCACTGTTTTGTCTTCCCAGTGTCCCTTCAGCCTCCACTGGAGTTTACCTGGAGAGAGTTCCGGGGGTCAATGCCCCCGTGGCCCGGTCTGTGACCAGGCCTCCTGGTGGATCAGAGCCTGATCAACCAGGCTGTTGCTGCTGGCTGCACGCAAACCAACGTACGAGCCACAGCCCGGGTGATCAGGAACTGACTTTAGGTGCTTGTCCAGTGCCAGCTTGAAGACTGCCAGGGGTCTGTTGGTAATCCCCCTTATGTGTGCTGGGAGGCAGTTGAACAGTCTCGGGCCCCTGACACTTATTGTATGGTCTCTTAACGTGCTAGTGACACCCCTGCTTTTCATTGGGGGGATGGTGCATCGTTTGCCAAGTCTTTTGCTTTCGTAGTGAGTGATTTTCGTGTGCAAGTTCGGTACTAGTCCCTCTAGGATTTTCCAGGTGTATATAATCATGTATCTCTCCCTCCTGCGTTCCAGGGAATACAGGTTTAGGAACCTCAAACGCTCCCAGTAATTGAGGTGTTTTATCTCCGTTATGCGCGCCGTGAAAGTTCTCTGTACATTTTCTAGGTCGGCAATTTCACCTGCCTTGAAAGGTGCTGTTAGTGTGCAGCAATATTCCAGCCTAGATAGAACAAGTGACCTGAAGAGTGTCATCATGGGCTTGGCCTCCCTAGTTTTCAAGGTTCTCATTATCCATCCTGTCATTTTTCTAGCAGATGCGATTGATACAATGTTATGGTCCTTGAAGGTGAGATCCTCCGACATGATCACTCCCAGGTCTTTGACGTTGGTGTTTCGCTCTATTTTGTGGCCAGAATTTGTTTTGTACTCTGATGAAGATTTAATTTCCTCATGTTTACCATATCTGAGTAATTGAAATTTCTCATCGTTGAACTTCATATTGTTTTCTGCAGCCCACTGAAAGATTTGGTTGATGTCCGCCTGGAGCCTTGCAGTGTCTGCAATGGAAGACACTGTCATGCAGATTCGGGTGTCATCTGCAAAGGAAGACACGGTGCTGTGGCTGACATCCTTGTCTATGTCGGATATGAGGATGAGGAACAAGATGGGAGCGAGTACTGTGCCTTGTGGAACAGAGCATTTCACCGTAGCTGCCTTGGACTTTACTCTGTTGACGACTACTCTCTGTGTTCTGTTAGTGAGGAAATTATAGATCCATCGACCGACTTTTCCTGTTATTCCTTTAGCACGCATTTTGTGCGCTATTACGCCATGGTCACACTTGTCGAAGGCTTTTGCAAAGTCTGTATATATTACATCTGCATTCTTTTTGTCTTCTAGTGCATTTAGGACCTTGTCGTAGTGATCCAATAGTTGAGACAGACAGGAGTGACCTGTTCTAAACCCATGTTGCCCTGGGTTGTGTAACTGATGGGTTTCTAGATGGGTGGTGATCTTGCTTCTTAGGACCCTTTCAAAGATTTTTATGATATGGGATGTTAGTGCTATTGGTCTGTAGTTCTTTGCTGTTGCTTTACTGCCCCCTTTGTGAAGTGGGGCTATGTCTGTTGTTTTTAGTAACTGTGGGACGACCCCCGTGTCCATGCTCCCTCTCCATAGGATGGAAAAGGCTCGTGATAGGTGCTTCTTGCAGTTCTTGATGAACACAGAGTTCCATGAGTCTGGCCCTGGGGCAGAGTGCATGGGCATGTCATTTATCGCCTGTTCGAAGTCATTTGGCGTCAGGATAACATCGGATAGGCTTGTGTTAATCAAATTTTGTGGCTCTCATAAAAAATTAATTTTGATCTTCGACTCTCAGTCTGGTTAGCGTCTTGCTAAAAACTGAGTCATATTGGGACTTGAGTAGCTCACTCATTTCCTTGCTGTCATCTGTGTAGGACCCATCTTGTTTAAGTAGGGGCCCAATACTGGACGTTGTTCTCGATTTTGATTTGGCATAGGAGAAGAAATACCTTGGGTTTCTTTCGATTTCATTTATGGCTTTTAGTTCTTCCCGCGATTCCTGACTCCTAAAGGATTCTTTTAGCTTAAGTTCGATGCTTGCTATTTCTCTGACCAGTGTCTCCCTACGCATTTCAGATATATTGACCTCTTTTAGCCGCTCTGTTATTCTTTTCCGTCGCCTGTAAAGGGAGCGCCTGTCTCTTTCTATTTTACATCTACTTCTCCTTTTTCTTAGAGGAATAAGCCTTGTGCATACATCGAGTGCCACCGAGTTAATCTGTTCTAGGCATAAGTTGGGGTCTGTGTTGCTTAGTATATCTTCCCAGCTTATATCGGTTAGGACTTGGTTTACTTGGTCCCACTTTATGTTTTTGTTATTGAAGTTGAATTTGGTGAATGCTCCCTCGTGACTAGTCTCATTATGTCGGTCTGGGGCTCCACGCATACATGTCTGAACCTCAATTATGTTGTGATCTGAGTATATTGTTTTTGATATGGTGACATTTCTTATCAGATCATCATTGTTAGTGAAGATGAGGTCTAGTGTATTCTCCAGTCTAGTAGGCTCTATTATTTGCTGGTTTAAATTGAATTTTGTGCAGAGATTTAAAAGCTCGTGTGAGTGTGAGTTTTCATCAGAGCTGCCTCCTGGTGTTATTACTGCAACAATATTATTTACTATATTCCTCCATTTTAGGTGCCTTAAGTTGAAATCTCCCAGGAGCAAGATGTTGGGTGCAGGAGCTGGAAGATTTTCCAGACAGTGGTCAATTTTTAACAGCTGTTCCTGGAATTGCTGGGATGTTGCATCCGGAGGCTTGTAGACTACCACAATGACTAGGTTTTGGTTCTCGACCTTTACTGCTAAAACTTCCACTTCATCATTTGAGGCATTAAGCAGTTCTGTGCAAACAAGTGACTCTGCAATGTACAGGCCAGTGTAAATACTTCCTGAAATCTCATGTTTAGCTCCTCACATACTTCTTGGTGATTTCTTGTGAGCTCCCCACCTTCTTTCCTCAGCCTGATTACGTGGTCCTTGACTGTTGTCTTCCTCCTGATGTGGCTGTAAAGCAGTTTCGGGTCAGACTTGACTTTTGATGCCATGTCGTTTTCATACTGCCGCTGCGCCTCCCTCCTTATCTGTGCATACTCTTTTTTGGCTCGTCAACTAATCTCTTGATTTTCCTGAGTCCTTTGCCTTCTGTACTTTTTCTGTTCTCTAGAGCACTTAGTTTTTGCCTCCCTACACCTTCGGGTAAACCAAGGGCTCATTCTGTCCTTCCCATTATTTCTGTTACCCTTGGGAACAAACCTTTCCTCTGCCTCCTTGCATTTTGTTGTTACGAAGTCCATCATTTCGTTTACTGATTTTCCTACCAATTCCTGTTCCCACTGAACCTCCTGCAGGAAGGTCCTCATTCCTGTGTAGTTCCCCGTTTTATAGTTTGGCTTTTCCCTTTCTACTCCTGTGTCGTGTGTCTGTGACTGTGTGTGTGTGTGTGTTTGTGTCTAGGTTCTCAGGGTATGTTTGTTTTGGGGTGCTTGATTGGGATCTAGGAGTGTATGGCTGGGTTTTTTGGGTGTGATTTAGCTTTTGGGGTATAACTAGATTCTGGAAACTATTATTTGGCTCTGGGTGGGGGTGGGTGTTGTTGGGTTCTGCAGGTGTGGTTAGGTTCTGTGAACTGGCTGGATTCTGGGATGTGATTGGGTTCTGTGATGTAATAGCTGGGTTTTGAGGGTATGGTTGGGCTTAGGAAGGGTGTGGGTGGGCTCTGGCATAAGAACATAAGAAAGAATGAACACTGCAACAGGCCTACTGGCCTATGCGAGGCAGGTCCAATTCCCCTACCGTCTTAAGCTCACTGACCTAGTGGCATGTGGTTGACTTTTGGGGGTGTATGTGATTGGTCTCTGTAAAAGTGTTGCTGGGTTCTGCATGAGGATGATTTCTGAAGTGGGTGTGATTTAAGCACTAAGATGTGGCTAGGTTTTGAGATGATGCATGTGATTGGGTTTTGAGAAGGGGAGGAAGATATATCATTTCATTTTTCAGATACTGTAGTTACATTATCTGGAAACTTGCTTTGCTGCATTGTCGACCTCAAGATATGTTGCAGCATTCTGGCTAAGAGTTGCTATTTTTGGCATTTGTAGCTCTTGCTCATCTATACACCCCAGAACCCTTACTTGGTTGCTGAGCAGAGTTAAATAAGCATGTCAGCACTGATGCTTGCTTATCTTGCAAAGTAGTTTAGGCTGACAGTGCCCAGATTACCTTACTTCTAACCCTTGAACACAAGCCCTTCAAACATTCTTTGCTAATGAGGTACACACTTCAAATAATGTTCAAACCTCATTGAACTCTGAATGATCCATTCTTAATCTTTTCCTGTACAGAAAATAGTGAGACTTCCTGCAATTTGGAAGATGCCCCACTCAAAATTGCTATCCCATTTTTATTTCATCTTGAAGTGAAATATGATGCCTAAAACTATAAGAGTGAAGCAGTTTCACTCCCTGTGTCCAATATAATGATATGTACAGTACATACTGTATTACTTTCAATCAACCAGTGCAGCCAGAAGTGTCTTCTAAGTAAAATCAGGAAAAATACTAATTTTTTAAAAATTTGCACTGGCTATCTCCCACAAAGTTAGGATGGCTATAAAAATGGAAATACATTCATCATCATTTATTCAGTAACTGCCTTGCCAGAAGTGTGCAGACATCACAATTCAGTGACCCTCCGGACTGTGACATTCCCATCTTCACAGTGCAGGTACTGTACTTTTTACTGCCATTTAGTTTCTAGTTAAAAATAACATGAAAAAGAATTGTCTAAAATGTTAAAGGAAAAAAAGTCACTGAAAACCCATGAAAAAAAATTAAGCAAGACAAGTGAACAATAAAGGAACACTATATTAATGGTCCTATTCAACATCTTACCAGAAGGTATCAGTAACATTATCAGTCAGAGTAGCAACCATCCTCAACAACTTTGTGAAGGCCCAGAGTATTACTTAAGAATAGTTAACAAAATACTGTGCAATGAAATTTCCTATTTTTTAGGAAAAAAATTATTACAGGTTGACCATCACTAATCCGGCATCATTGGGACCTGTAGTGTGCCAGATTTGTGAGTTTGCCGGATTACAGAGTGGTTAGGTTAGAATACACTTAATTAACCTATCAACAGACACACTTTCTGCTACATCTTCCTCATTTTCATCACTGTTTTCTTCTCCACTGGCTTGCTGCTGTGGATTTACAACTAACTGCACAATTTCTGAGTCAGTATAATGATGAAATTTGAGTCAGTATAATGATGAAATTTGAGTCAGTATAATGATGAAATTTGAGTCAGTATAATGATGAAATTTGAGTCAGTATAATGATGAAATTTGAGTCAGTATAATGATGAAATTTGAGTCAGTATAATGATGAAATTTGAGTCAGTATAATGATGAAATTTGAGTCAGTATAATGATGAAATTTGAGTCAGTATAATGATGAAATTTGAGTCAGTATAATGATGAAATTTGAGTCAGTATAATGATGAAATTTGAAATTATGCTAGCCGAAATTAGTGCCGGATTACTGGTGGAGCCGGATAACTGATTGCTGAATTAGTGATGGCTGACCTGTACTTTAAAAAATGGCAAGGACAAATTGAAATTGACACATTTATTAAGGAATTCTTTCTACTCAGTATTAGGCAATATTTATTTTCTTTATACAGGTACAGTACTGTACTTGCATGGATTAAAAAGAAACAAAATTTTAAGTATTTATTGCAGCTGAAGTAGGGGAAATTAGAAAATGGGTTGGTACAGAATTTGCAAACATCCTCAGTAACACTTTTTCTGGCAATTTGCATCTCTGTTGACACCCACCAAGCAGAGGAAATGTTTTGTTGATTAATATTGTAGAATCATTATATACACAAAAAACTATTCACCTTGTAAAAGGGTTTATTGTTGTAATTCCAGATTAACTCTGCAAAGATTTTCTTGAGACCCTTGCAAAATTGTTTCATATTGGAGGCTGGTATGATGCTATAAACAGATTTATAATTTGCTTATATTTTAGTGTATTCTTTGCTGCTAGCAGCAAAAGTCAGTTAGATATATTTAGCAGCATTCATTGTGGAGCTCTGTTGCTTGAAGGGGTAAAACGTAAATATAATACGTTTTTGTATAATTTTCATTTGCAGCTGTGAAATAGAACTGGTGTCAGGATGTCTGATGACGTGTTGCTTGTACTGTGTCTTATAATGAATGTTTGGCTTGGATTGATTTGATGTTTCTCTAACCACTTTTTTGTAAATATGCCTTGATCCTTTTTCTTTTGGAATTTTCATCATGTCTGTATTTTAGTGTGTACAGGACATTTAGCTCTTAACCTATTCATTCAGGTACTATAATTGTTATGTAAGTAAAACTTAAACAATTTGGCAGTTTAAGAAATTTTTTGTAATGTTTTACTTTTTTGTTCATATTCATCATTGTGACTTAGGATTTTTTTCGTTGAGCCTCAATGGATGAGTACAGGAGGGCCCTGCTTATACATGTCAACTGGCGAGTCTAATATTCTTTAACAAGTGCGCTGATATTATTTATGCCATTTCTATACTAATGCAGTAGTCTGCATAACAGTAAATCTTCTATTTTTTGTGAGAATAAAAATTCAAAGTGGAAAGCAAAAGAAATGTAAGAGGAGCCTGGGGATGTGACTAATAAACAGAGGAAATGTTATTTTAGTGCCAGGAATGTCTGTCTTGTTTATTCTGGACCCTATTTGGAAATTGGAATCTTTTGAAATTTGTGTGAAATTGGTAAAATTGCCAATTTCTGACCACTTTATTGGATAGTTGAAATCGATAAATGGTTGGTTTCTTGTACTCATTTGATAGAAAAAATGCAGTTCTAGCAAAATAGTTATGATTTTTGTCGACTAGTACACTGGAATTGGCCGAAAATAGGGCTCAAAGTGGGTGAAATCGCTCGTGTAAACATTGTCAATACCACTAACTTCGCGAGAGATAATTCCGTAAGTTTTCCATCAAATTTCATACTTTTGGTGTCATTATGATTGGGAAAAGATTCTCTATCATTTAATAATTTTTTTTTTTTCCCAAAAAATTTTTGACCCCGAGAACAAGTTTAGGAGAGGGCCTCTCGACCCTGAAAGGGTTAAGTGAGCAATATAGCGAGGCCTAAAAGATGCACATACAGTATACACATTACTTACTTTAAAATATTTTCTTAAAATATTAGCTTATAGTGAGTGGTATACCTGGAGAGGGTTTCGGGGGTCAACACCCCCACGGCCCAGTCTGAGACCAGACTGAGTGGTGGATCAGGGTCTGATCAGCCAGGCTATTACTGCTGGCAGCACGCAAACTGATGTACGAACCACAGCCTAGCTGGTCAGGTACTGACTTTAGGTGCCTGTCCAGTGCCTTCTTGAAGACAGCCAGGGGTCTATTGGTAATCCCCCTTATGTATGCTGGGAGGCAGTTGAACAATCTTGGGCCTCTGACACTTATTGTGTTGTCTCTCACTGTACTCGTGGCATCCCTGCTTTTCACTGGGGGAATGTTGCATCTCCTGCCAAGTCTTTTGCTTTCATAGGGAGCGATTTTTGTGTGCAAGTTTGGTATTAATCCTTCTAGTATTTTCCAAGCGTATATTTTTGTGTATCTCTCGCCTGCATTCCAGGGAATACAAATCAAGGGACTTCAACCGTTCCCAGTAATTGAGGTGCATTATCGTACTTATGTGTGCCATGAAAGTTCTTTGTACACTCTCCAGGTCAGCAATTTCACATGCCTTGAAGGAGGCAGTTAGTGTACAGCAGTATTCCAGCCTAGAGAAAACAAGCGATTTGAAGAGAATCATTGTTGGCTTGGCATCCCTAGTTTTGAAGGTTCTCATTATCCATCCTATCATTTTTCTGTCAGATGCAGTAGATATATTGTTGTGGTCTTTGAAGGTGAGATCCTCTGATATTATCACTCCCAGGTCCTTCACATTACTTTTTCACTCTATTGTATGGTTAGAATTTGTTGTATACCCTGATACAGTTTTAATTTCCACAAGTTTTCCATATCTGAGTAGTTGATATTTCTCTTCATTGAACTTCACGTTGTTTTGAGTGGCCCATTGGAAGATTTGGTTGATGTGTGCTTGGAGTCTTGCGGTGTCTTCGATGGAGGACACTGTCATGGCAGTTTGGGTGTCATCCGCAAAGGAAGACATGGAGCTATGGCTTACATCTCTGTCTGTGTCAGATATGAGGATGAGGAATAGGATGGGAGTGAGTACTGTGCCTTGTGGAACAGAGCTTTTCACCGTAGCTGCCTGGGACTTTACTCTGCTTACTATTACTCTTTGTGTTCTGTTTGTTAGGAAGTTATAGATTTATCTACTAACTTTTCCTGTTATTCCTTTATCACGCATTTTGTGTGCTATTACACCGTGGTCACACTTGTCAAAGGCTTTTGCAAAGTCTGTGTATAATACATCTACATTTTGTTTATTCTCTCAAGCATCCAGGACCTTGTCATAGTGGTCCAATAGCTGCGACAGGCAGGAGCGACCTGCTCTAAATCCATGTTGCCCTGGGTTGTGTAATTGATGGGTATCTAGGTGGTTGGCAATCTTGCTTCTTAGAACCCTTTCAAAGATTTTTTGATATGGCATGTTAGTGCTATTGGTCTGTAGTTCTTCGGAATTGCATTACTACCACCTTTGTAAAGTGGGGCTGTGTCTGTTGTTTTTAGTGAGTATTGTATGACTCCCTGAATGCTGAAGGCATGTGATAGGAGTTCTTGCAGTTCTTGATGAACACGGAGTTCCATGAGTCTTGGCCTGGGGCAGAGTGCATGAGCATGTCATTTATTGCCTTTTCAAAGTCTTGTGGTATTAGGATAGTATCAGAATATGGTGAATATATTTATTGTAGGAAGAATGGGTATAATAGCAAACTGCTGTACAACCTCTCCTCACTTAGCGACGTGTACTTGTTTACCGATGACTCAGACTTACGACGGCCTCTCAGACCAGTATGCATACCTAAATAATGTATATTAGGGCTGATTTCCTCTTCTCTGATTATTACAATATACAATACGCACATTACCGTATAAACATTTAAAAATATACCAGAAATGTTATAAATGGTGCAAAGGTGACATTAAAACAATATCAAAGATGGTTTACACAAACCCACTGCCATTATAGTATGCTCCTCACTTAGCAAAGAATTCATTTACCGATGTGGTCTTAGGAACAGAACTCCATCATTAAGTGAGGAGAGGCTGTATTAGTGAAATGCTGTAAAGTGGGGCCTGCCTGTATCCTGATTCACTTGCATAATTTTTATGCTTCGTTTGCATGTGTAGGGTGAGCAGCGAGTCAGGAACAGTTTTATACACGACTCGCTGAGGGACCTCCACATAAAGAAACAATGAACAACATAACAATAAACCTATAAATGCATCACTATTATGGTTCTTGTTTACTTCTATAGTACATGTATTCATTAATGAGAAAATAACTCATTTTAGTGATTTAATGAGTACGCAGTGCATGAAATACAGTACCTGTATATGCCACTGAACTTATCCCCAGAAATGACTTACTGTAACTTCCCTCTTTCCTCCCAAAATCCAAGGGGGTTTAGGCTCTTATTTTCTGTAAGGTTGGTTTTTGCCAACCTGATTGGGGATGTATAATACTGTAAGGCTATCAGTTCCAGTCACAATGAAACAACTATATTGTATTTTTCATCTTTATTGTTCAGTAAGGTTGTGTCTCACTGTTTAGCTAGGAACTATATTTCAAAGTACAGTACATTATGAAATGTGGTTTAAATGCTCATGGAAATCATTAGGATTGTTCAGGTTCAAATATATCTCCTCAAAGGAGATTCCTTGATGCTGATGAGGGGGTTTTGATCCAAGGAATTGAACCTGACCTCCCCTTACTGTCAGTTCCAGTTGCTTCTGTTCTCATAGGCACTGTATAATCCCTCTGGATTTAGTGCTTCTCCCCATCCCGAGAATATAATAATAATAATAATAATAATAATAAACATATAGGTATGTTGCACTCTCTTGATCACTCATGGGATTGGGTATCACTGTATGTTTTTATTTTTGTTTACATGATCTAGTACATAGTTTTCATTAAATGATGCATTGCTTTGCTATTGTCTGTATTGTATTATGATAATTCTTCTGTATTTGCATTTTTTCTTTACTCAAATGTTGCTTATTAATTTAGAAGTGTAAATGCTTAAAAATAAGAAATGTATAGGCATGTTGTATTTTAAATTATGTAATACCTAAACATTTCTTTAGAGACTTAATATAACACCATATGAATATACACACTTCATTAATAAGTTGATATAATAAATTTAAACTTTTATCTTCAAATGCACATTGAACATAAATAATTTCACAAGTTATTCACTACATTGTATGTTCAGAAAAGTATGTTTCTGGAAGTTAAATGATTAATAATTATTGTTATACTGTACTGTTAGACAAGGCACATGGGAAGTATTTAATTTATTCACTAGTCTTATTACACTAGTATTTAGACTTGGTTCTTTATTGCCTTAGTCTTTGAAGTTAAATAGTGAATGGATTGCTTTTGTTTTCTGATGACCTTACATTTGATATGTTGGTGATACTGTATAACTTTTGGTACTGTACTTAAGGATTACCTTTTTGAAACTTGTTTATATGTTCTAGTGTTGACTGTTTGGTTTGATTGCACTCAATTTAGAAAAAAACTTGCACTGTCCCTTGGCACAGGTAATGTGGGTATAGGACATTCGCGTTACTCCACAGCAGGAGGGCGTGACCCTACAAACACGCAGCCCTTCATGGTACATACTCGCCATGGCCCTCTCGCCACTGCTCATAATGGTGAACTCATCAATGCTGTTGCCCTGCGTAAGACAGTATGTTCCAATCAAGTGATGATAATTATATTCACAGGAAAGTGGTAAACTTGTAATGGTCATACAATGCCTTGGAAATAGATGATAAACAGGCTTAATTCAAGGATGGGGAGGGTAGCTCCAGTTCTTTGGATTAACCCTTTGACTGTCGCGGCCGTATATATACGTCTTATGAGGTACCGTGTTTGACGTATATGTACTCATAAATTCTAGCGGCTTCAAATCAAGCAGGAGAAAGCTGGTAGGCCCACATGTGAGAGAATGGGTCTGTGTGGTCAGTGTGCACCATATAAAAAAAATCCTGGAGCACGCAGTGCATAATGAGAAAAAAAAAACTCCGACCGTTTTTTTTAATTAAAATGCCGACTTTGTGGTTTATTTTCGTATAGTATTTATGGTTGTATTCTCGTTTTCTTGGTCTCATTTGATAGAATGGAAAACATATTATAGAAATAGAGGTGATTTTGATTGATTTTACTATAAAAAGGACCTAGAAATGGAGTTCAAAGTAGGGGAAATGTTTGATTTTTGCCAATGTTCAAAAGTAAACAAATGATGCCATTGTCCAATAAATGTCCAACTAGCCATTCTAATATGCAGTCATGAATGGGTTGATGTTATTTATACAATTATTACAGTATTGCAGTAGTCTGCATAATAGTAAGTCTTCTATTTTTTGTTTGAATAAAAATTCAAAATAGAAAGCAAGAGTAATATCAGAGGGGCCTGGAGACATGACTGATGAGCAAAGAAAATGTTATTTTAGAGCCAGGAATGTCTGCATTGTTCATTCTGGACCTTATTTTGAAATTGTCATATTTTTTAGTTTTCATGAAATTGGCTAAATTGCAAATTTCTGACCACATTATTAGGTAGTTGAAATCGGTAAATGGGCAGTTTCTTGTACTCAATCGATAGAAAAAATGGAGTTCTAAAGAAATAGCTATGAGTTTGGGCGACTGGAACAATGGAATTAGCCGAAAATAGGGCTCAAAGTGGGTGAAATCGCCGATTTGTAAACAGCGCCGAGGTCGCTAACTTCGCGAGAGCATAATTCCGTCAGTTTTCCATCAAATTTCGTTTTTTTGGTGTCATTACAATCGGGAAAAGATTCTCTATTATTTCATAAGAAAAAATAATTTTTTTTTAAAATTTTGTGACACCAGGAGACACCTCAGGATTGGGGGTTGCGACAGTCAAAGGGTTAAGAGTCAAAATCCATTATTTCAGGTGATGAAATAATGGATTTTAAACTTTATTTTTTCCTTCAATAGCATATTGTCAAATTTTTTTGCATTTCTCTATCACCCAGTGTTCTCTTTTAAATCTATAATTTTTTTTTCAATAAACCGGCTGTATCCCACTGAGGTAGGGTGACCCGAAAAGAAAAACGAATCTTTCTTTTTTTAAATTTAGTAATGTATACAGGAGAAGGGGGTTACTAGCCCCTTGCTCCCTAATCATGTACAGGTCTCCCTCAACATTCACTTTTTCAGCTTTCGCGGGCTTCACACATTCGCGAATTCCCAACCGCCAAATTCCCAGCTACCAAATTCCCAGCCGCCAAATCATATTCAAGTTTCCCGCCACCTGCGAGTCCCTACTACCCTCCCTCCGACCCCCGCAACTGGCAGCCAGCCCTCCCACCACTCAGTGTGGTGAGTGTTTTGTTTGTTCATTATTTGCTATTAAACTACAGTATAAATAATGTAAACACATTCATGACTGCATATTGGAATGGCTATTTGGACAGGTATTGGACGGTGACATCATGTGTTTATTCTTGAACACAGCAAAGAATCAAACATTTCTGCTACTGCTAATAATAACAATAATAACAATAATAATAATAATAATAATAATAATAATAATAATAATAATAATAATAATACGATATAATTGAAGAAGGAAATTGTACAAAAATACGAGGGAGTGGTTGACACATCGTCAGTGTGGCTTTGTTTATGCTGGAGTGAACATTAGTCTCCCTGCTCTTCCAAACATTTCACAATAATTCATTGTTTGGTGCTTGTAGATTGAGTGTGACTGGAGTGGTTGAGGCAGTGGTAGAGGTGATAGAGGCAGTGGTAGAGGCAGTGGTAGAGGCAGTGGTAGAGGCAGTGGTAGAGGCAGTGAAAGAGGCAGTGATATTTACTAACATATATGTTATAAATAATAATAGTACATTATGAATAACATTTATTATTATTATTATAAATGTTATTAATATTAACATGTACTATTATTATTTATAACATACGTATATGTTAGTAAATACCACCGCCTCACCCACTGCCTCTCACTGTCTATCACTGCCTCTATCACTGTCTATCACTGCCTCTATCACTGCCTCTATCACTGTCTATCACTGCCTCTATCACTGCCTCTATCACTGCCTCTATCACTGCCTCTATCACTGTCTATCACTGCCTCTATCACTGTCTATCACTGCCTCTATCACTGCCTCTATCACTGTCTCTATCACTGTCTATCACTGCCTCTATCACTGTCTATCACTGCCTCTATCACTGTCTATCACTGCCTCTACCACTGTCTCAACCGCTGAATTATTGTGAAATGTTTGGAAGAGCAGGGAGACTAATGTTCACTCCAGCATAAACAAAGCCACACTGACGATGTGTCAATCACTTCCTCGTATTTTTGTACAATTTCCTTCTTCAATTATATCGTATTATTATTATTATTATTATTATTATTATTATTATTATTATTATTATTATTATTATTATTATTATTATTATTATTATTACTATTGTTATTATTAGCAGTAGCAGAAATGTTTGATTCTTTGCTGTGTTCAAGAGTAAACACATGATGTCACCGTCCAATACCTGTTCAAATAGCCATTTCAATATGCAGTCATGAATGTGTTTACATTATTTATACTGTAGTTTAATAGCAAATAATGAACAAACAAAACACTCACCACACTGAGTGGTGGGAGGGCTGGCTGCCAGTTGTGGGGGTCGGAGGGAGGGTAGTAGGTACTCGCATTGGTTGAGGAAGTGGTGGAGGCAGTGGTGGAGTCTGTAGTATTTAATAACATACATGTTATTAAAGCATAACATGTATATATTTAGTACAACTTACGACGTTTTCATGTATTTTATGATTGTTCATGATTCAGCAAGTTAAGCAGTATTGTATTATATTTCCCTACAATATATCGGGGCACCAAACATTCACGGTTTTTCAACATTCGCGAGGCTCTTGATCCCCTAACCTTCGCGAATGTTGAGGGACACCTGTACTTTGATTAATTCTATGATTTATTTAAATTAATAAGACTTTTATATTTGTATAGTTATATATGTACTTCCATTTTGTGTTTTTGTCAGGTTCTTGACAGAGGTGTGGGTCTATCAACACAGTCTGACTCAGAGTTGATTACACAGATGTTGTCACAGATACCTCCCAGAGGTGAGAAAGCTGGTCCTGACTGGGGTGCTAGGATACGGCACCTGATGGAAGCCACCCCCACTGCGTACTCTCTGGTGTTACTGCATGAGGACAAGATATATGGTGTGAGGGACCCTTTTGGCAATCGGCCCCTCTGTATAGGCAGGCTCATGCCAATAAAGACGGCTTATGGTACTGGTTTGTTTATGAAGGCTTCTTGTATCATTGTTTTTCACAAAAGCATTTTAGAATATAAATACGTATATCTTTGTATTATACAAATTTTGATTCATTTATAATTAATATTCTACTGTACAGCTATGAAATAATTACTTTCCTACTGTACAACTATGATATACTATTTCTTAGTATTAAGTAGAATGTAAGCCAATAATGTTAAATTGGCCCATAATGCCAAGGCGTAATAGAGGTTCTCTTTGTATTGCATCCCACTATTGTACATACACAATCTCAATGTACTGTTTGCAAAGGCATTAAGTAAATAAATAAATAAATAAAACTTACATTTGAAAAAAATTGCAATTTGTACTCGGATATATTAGCTAGATAATAATGAACTTGGTAGCCAATACTATTAAACTAAGTAATACAGTATGTATTATAAAGTATTATTAGTATTTAAGGTGAATATATAATATTCTTACAGATGGAATGGATTCCCCTAAACCTCTAGGCTGGGTTCTTAGTTCAGAGTCTTGTGCCTTCCAGTCCGTGGGTGGCACTCTGATGCGAGAGGTTAGTGCACAGCTTTTGTGAATTTTGCTCTGAAGATACCTGTAGGATATTTTACCATGAAATAACTCTTGGTCATTTCTTTGCAAAAGTATCAGAGCAGTTGTTTTGCAAATCATTGCTCACAGTGAACTTGTGTGTGCTTTTACCCTTTAGGTTTACCCTGGTGAGATTGTGGAGCTGGGCCCAGAAGGCGTGCGATCGCTGGATATTGTGCCCCGGCCAAAGCCTGCCAAGCCATTTAGTGAGGCACATGAAGACCCTAACCACACTGATCATGCTGACATCCTCCATTCCCCACCACCTGCCTTCTGCATTTTTGAATATGTTTACTTTGCTCGGGCAGATTCAGTATATGAAGGTATTTAGGTCAAATTCTGGTAAATGAGGATTTCTAAAAAAAATTGTCATGTTAATTTGGTATTTTTATAGGATATCTTGATTTACTGGCTCTTTTTGGATTTTAGTTTGTAGTAAAATTTGTGTTACTGATATCAGAATCCTCTAATTTTATAGTAATTAACCAATGTTAATTTTTAATGGCATTCATATTTTTTCAGCAATGATAATCCACTAATTACAGTACAGCATTTGTTCACAGTTGATTATCATGTAAAGAAAATATTATATTGATGTGGATTGTTAAAATAATTCGTGTAAATGCTGCAGTGAGGAGGCGCTGGAGGCAGTGGAGATGCCGTGTCTAAGGGCACTGTGTAGTGTAAATATTATGCAGAGAATTCGTAGTAGAAATTTGGAGGAGGTGTGGAGTTACTAAAAGTATTAGTCAGAAGGCTGAAGAGGGGTTGTTGAGGTGGTTTGGTCATTTAGAGAGAATGGAACAAAGTAGAATGAATTGGAGAGCGTACAAATCTGTTGGGGAAGGAGGGTGGGGTAGGGGTCATCCCCAAAGAGGTAGGAGGGAGAGGGTAAAGGAGGTTTTGTGGGTGAGGGGCTTGGGCTTCCAGCAAGCATGTGTGATCGTGTTAGATAAGAGTGAATGGAGTCAAATGGGTTTTGGGACCTGATGAGCTGTTGGAGTGTGAGCAGGGTAATATATTGTGCAGGGATTCAGGGAGACTGGTTAACCGGACTTGAGTCCTGGAAATGGGAAGTACAATGCCTACACTTTAAGGGAGGGGTTTAGGATATTGGCAGTTTGGAGGGACGTCTAAACTTTCGTATCTGAGCGCCTCTGCAAATCAATGATTATGTATGAGTGATGGTGAAAGTATTTTTCTTTCTTTTTGGGTCACCCTGCCTGGGTGGGAGATGGCCGACATGTTGAAAAAAAAAAAATATTTTCCAGGATTATTTTGTAATAAGGTTCTGTTTCTCAGGTCAACAAGTATATAGTGTGCGACAAAGGTGTGGGCGGCAGCTAGCCATCGAGTCTCCTGTAGAAGCTGACATAATTTCCACAGTTCCTGAGTCAGCCACACCTGCAGCCATGGGATTCTCTCTCCAGGTGAGATGTTATGAGATAGTGTAGTACAATTCAGTACAGTGGACCCCCGATGGCCTCAACCTACAATAAAATCGACTTATGATGCTTGTCAGCGTAAAAATTTGACCCCGACCTATGTTGAAAAACACAACTTACATCATTCGTCCTGAACATGGCCGTCTGGTCCATCTGGCCTGAGCGCCTCAGCTGAGCTAGTGTGACATTGTTTACAAGCCAGGGCAGACGGTTGCACGCATACATTCAATAAATTTTATATTATTCCAGTGTTTTTAGTGCTTGTAACTGCCAAATAAGCCACCATGGGCTTATCGAGAATACCAAGAAACAATTAACCCCAGAGGGTTAGCCACCCAGGATAACCCAAGAAAGTCAGTGTGTCATCTAGGACTGTCTAACTTATTTCCATTGGGGTCCTTAATGTTGTCCCCCAGGATGCGACCCACACCAGTCGACTAACACCCAGGTGAACAGGAAAAAATGCCTGGAACTAGTGCTCATATTGGTGAATTTAAGGCCAGCAAAGGTTGGTTTGAGAGATTTAAGAATCGTAGTGGCATACACAGTGTGATAAGGCCTGTTCTGGAAGAAAATGCCAAACAGGACCTACATTACTCAGGAGGAAAAGGCACTCCCAAGACAGTGTCTCATCACTCATCACCACATCTTCAATAAAGGTAAGTGTCATTTATTCTTCATTTAGTACATTAGTACATGCACAATATATATTGTGCATGTATCCTTTTTGTGTGTAGGAAAATGTATATTTCATGTGGTAAAAATTTTTTTTCATACTTCTGGGTGTCTTGAACGGATTAATTTAGTTTCCATTATTTCTTATGGGGAAAATTAATTCAACTTACGATAATTTTGTCTTACGATGTGCTCTCTGGAACAGATTAATATTGTAAGTTGGGGGTCCACTGTATATCAAACTTTGAAAAAGAGACGAATTTGTTGTTAGGTACTTCAATTTTTGGTTCTCAAGGTCAAAATAAAATATTGAAAGTTTTATGAAAAAAATGGTTTATTATCGCTACAACAAGTAAATTTGTAAGTGCTTAAATAATGCATTCTTCCTAAATTATGATTTCTGTTGTTGCAGTCTGGTATCCCGTACGTGGAAGTGTTGTGCAAGAATCGTTATGTGGGACGTAGCTTTATTCAGCCTGATACACGTTCCAGGCAGCTTGCTGTTGCTAAGAAGTTTGGTGCTTTGACAGAAAATCTTGCAGGTCGTAGAGTTGTGTTAGTGGATGACTCCATTGTGAGGGGTACTACTGTAGGGCCCATTATCAGACTTCTTCGGCAGGCTGGAGCTCGGGAGGTAGGTATAGTTTAGTATTTGGAGAGAAAGATGATATTGACACTCCCCGACGTGTATCCTTTGGGGAAAGTGGCTTAAAATTCCTTTCTGTTAAGCCATGCTGGGTGTACATGGTTATGTCACTGGCAAGAGCAAAGGTCCAGTCATGTCTCTTCGTATTTTACCAAGATTACATAAAGGGGGAACCTTTTCTTTGGATCACTCTGCCTTTGTGAGAAAGTTCAGGCAGATAAAATAAAATGTTTTAGTACTGGCAGGTGTTAGCAGAATTAGCAGAATAGAAAAACACTATTACGATAATATTTTCCTTCAACTATGTCTGGGAAAAATGCTTATTGGTGATTCATAGCCTTAAAAATTAGTAACTTTGGTTATTGAATTTTATAAACTAAAAGAAATAAGACTTCTATAATATTATTAGTCAGTGGTTCTGTAAAGTACAAGTAATAATGAGAAAATAATGCATAGGGACAGGCAACAGGATAGTTATCTGTATAGTTATTCGTATATTTCTCTGCTGAGGAGAACCTTAAACCGAGATAGAAATATATAGATAACTTTTCTCCTGCCTTCACTAAAAGACAAGTGATCATAACACTTTGATGCTCCAACATAGAATCTTGGTTTCATATTTTTATTACATTAATGAGAGGAGTACTAAATCCACAGGGGTCACACAGCACCATGGAAATAAGATGCAGTCAAATTTAATCCAATGAAATGAAGGGTAGTTTAAATTCTTTGGATGAAGATCTTTCAACAAACTGGCCGTTTTGAACTGAGGCAGGGTGGCCCAAAAAGAAAAATGAAAGTTTCTCTTTTTAAAATTTAGTAATATATACAGGAGAAGGGGCTACTAGCCCCTTGCTCCCGGCATTTTAGTCACCTCTGATGACACGCATGGCTTATGGAGGAAGAATTCTGTTTCACTTCCCTATGAAGATAAGCGGAAATGAACAAGAACTAGTAAGAAAATAGAAGAAAACCTGGTGGGTGTGTGTATATATATATGCTAGTACATGCATATGTAGTGTGTTCTAAGTGTAAGGAGCAGTAGCAAGACATACCTGAAACCTTGCATGTTTCTTCTTCTTTCAGTGCGCCGGCTGTATCCCACCGAGGCGGGGTGGCCCAAAAGAAAAAACGAAAGTTTCTCCTTTTACATTTAGTAATATATACAGGAGAAGGGGTTAGTAGCCCCTTGCTCCTGGCATTTTAGTTGCCTCTTATGACACACATGGCTGACAAAGGAAGAATTCTGTTCCACTTCCCCATGGAGATAAGTGGGAATAAACAAGAACAAGAACTAGTAAGAAAAATAGAAAATAACCCAGAAGGGTGTGTATATACATGTACATGTATATGCCTGTACATGCATGTGTAGTTTGACTTAAGTGTAACTAGAAATAGCAAGACATATCTGAAACCTTGCATGTTTATGAAACCGACAGTAGACACAAACAATCCTACCATCATGTAAAACAATTACAGGTTTCCGTTTTACACTCGCTTGGCAGGATGGTAGTACCTCCCTGGATGGATGCTATCTACCAACTTACTACCTAGGAGTGATATATTCTTCTTTCAACAAGCCGGCTGTATCCCACCAAAGAAGGGTGGCCCAAAAAGAAAAACAAATTTCTCTTTTCTTTTTTTTTCTCTTTTTAACTTTAGTATGTATACAGGAGAATAGGTTACCAGCCTCTTGCTCCTGGCATTTTAGTCACTTCTTAAGACACGAATGGCTTACGGAGGAAGAATTCTGTTCCACTCCCCCATGGAGACAATAGGAAATAAACAACAAGAACAAGAACTAGTAAGAAAATAGAAGAAAACTCATAGGAGTTTGTATATATATGCTTGTACATGCATGAGTATTGTGACCTAAGTGTAAGTAGAAGTAGCAAGACATGCCTGAAACCTTGCATGTTTGAGAGAAAAAAGACACCAGCAATCCTACCATCATATAAAACAATTAAAGGTTTCTGTTTCACACTTGGCAGGACGGTAGTACCTCCCTATGTGGTTGCTGTCTACCAACTTGCTACCTAAGATGGAGTACATATATACACCTACCATCTGACTTACGACCTGCTCGACATATGACCATTCGACTTATGACCGTGTTTTGTATGCCAAATTTCTGGGAAATAAACAACTGTTTGCGTTTTACACAGTGTTATCCTAAACCTTACATTATAAAATACAGTACTAACAGCATAAAAAGTAAAGTAAATATGAAATACCAAAATAAAACAATAAAATAAAGTCATTACAAAAATGTGATGTTGATATTCAGTAGCAAGGTTCGACTTACGACCGGTTGGTCGGAACCAAACTCTGTCGTAAGTCAGATGGTACCTGTATTATATATGTATATCATTCCTCCTAGGTAGTAGGTTGGTAGACAGCAACCGCCCAGGGAGGTACTACCGTCCTGCCAAGTGAGTGTAAAACGGAAACCTGTAATTGTTTTACATAATGGTTGGATTGCTGGTGTCCTTTTTTTCTGTCTCATAAATATGCAAGATTTCAGGTACATCTTGCTACTACTTCTTACTCTTAGGTCACACTACACAAACATGTACAAGCATGAGTGTGTGTGTGTACTCGCCTAATTGTACTCGCCTAATTGTGGCTGCAGGGGTCGAGACTGAGCTCCTGGCCCCGCCTCTTCACTGATCGCTACTGGATCCTCTCTCTCTCTCTTTCTGCTTCCTGAGCTTTGTCATACCTCTTCTTAAAACTATGTATGGTTCCTGCCTCCACTACTTCACTTGCTAGGCTATTCCACTTGCTGACAACTCTTATGACTGAAGAAATACTTCCTAACGTCCCTGTGACTCGTCTGAGTCTTCAGCTTCCAGTTGTGACCCCTTGTCCCTGTGTCCCTTCTCTGGAACATCCTATCTCTGTCCACCTTGTCTATTCCCCGCAGTATCTTGTATGTCGTTATCATGTCTCCCCTGACCCTTCTGTCCTCCAGTGTCGTCAGTCCGATTTCCCTTAACCTTTCCTCGTACGACATTCCCTTGAGCTCTGGGACTAGCCTTGTTACAAACCTTTGTGTGTGTGTGTGTGTGTGTGTGTGTGTGTGTGTGTGTGTGTGCTCACCTATTTGTGGTTGCAGGGGTCGAGACTGAGCTCCTGGCCCCGCCTCTTCACTGATTGCTACTAGGTCCTCTCTCTCCCTGTTCCATGAGCTTTATCATACTTCGCCTTAAAACTATGTATGGTATATATATATATATATATATATATATATATATATATATATATATATATATATATATATATATATATATATATATATATATATATATATATATATATATATATATATATATTTATATTTTCAACAAGTCGGCCGTCTCCCACCGAGGCAGGGTGACCCAAAAAAAGAAAGAAAATCCCCAAAAAGAAAATACTTTCATCATCATTCAACACTTTCACCACACTCGCACATTATCACTGTTTTTGTAGAGGTGCTCAGAATACAACAGTCTAGAAGCATACACATATAAAGATACACAACATATCCCTCCAAACTGCCAATATCCCAAACCCCTCCTTTAAAGTGCAGGCATTGTACTTCCCATTTCCAGGACTCAAGTCCGACTATATGAAAATAACCGGTTTCCCTGAATCCCTTCACTAAATATTACCCTGCTCACACTCCAACAGATCGTCAGGTCCCAAGTACCATTCGTCTCCATTCACTCCTATCTAACACGCTCACGCACGCTTGCTGGAAGTCCAAGCCCCTTGCCCACAAAACCTCCTTTACCCCCTCTCTCCAACCCTTTCGAGGACGACCCCTACCCCGCCTTCCTTCCCCTATAGATTTATATGCTTTCCATGTCATTCTACTTTGATCCATTCTCTCTAAATGACCAAACCACTTCAACAACCCCTCTTCTGCCCTCTGACTAATACTTTTATTAACTCCACACCTTCTCCTAATTTCCACACTCCGAATTTTCTGCATAATATTTACACCACACATTGCCCTTAAACAGGACATCTCCACTGCCTCCAACCGTCTCCTCGCTGCTGCATTTACCACCCAAGCTTCACACCCATATAAGAGTGTTGGTACTACTATACTTTCATACATTCCCTTCTTTGCCTCCATAGATAACGTTTTTTGACTCCACGTATACCTCAATGCACCACTCACCTTTTTTCCCTCATCAATTCTATGATTAACCTCATCCTTCATAAATCCATCCGCCGACACGTCAACTCCCAAGTATCTGAAAACATTCACTTCTTCCATACTCCTCCTCCCCAATTTGATATCCAATTTTTCTTTATCTAAATCATTTGACACCCTCATCACCTTACTCTTTTCTATGTTCACTTTCAACTTTCTACCTTTACACACATTCCCAAACTCATCCACTAACCTTTGCAATTTTTCTTTAGAATCTCCCATAAGCACAGTATCATCAGCAAAAAGTAACTGTGTCAATTCCCATTTTGAATTTGATTCCCCAAAATTTAATCCCACCCCTCTCCCGAACACCCTAGCATTTACTTCCTTTACAACCCCATCTATAAATATATTAAACAACCATGGTGACATTACACATCCCTGTCTAAGACCTACTTTTACCGGGAAGTAGTCTCCCTCTCTTCTACACACCCTAACCTGAGCCTCACTATCCTCATAAAAACTCTTTACAGCATTTAATAACTTACCACCTATTCCATATACTTGCAACATCTGCCACATTGCTCCTCTATCCACTCTATCATATGCCTTTTCTAAATCCATAAATGCAATAAAAACTTCCCTATCTTTATCTAAATACTGTTCACATATATGCTTCAATGTAAACACCTGATCTACACATCCCCTACCCACTCTGAAACCTCCTTGCTCATCCGCAATCCTACATTCTGTCTTATCTCTAATTCTTTCAATTATAACCCTACCGTACACTTTTCCTGGTATACTCAGTAAGCTTATTCCTCTATAATTTTTACAGTCTCTTTTGTCCCCTTTCCCTTTATATAAAGGGACTATACATGCTCTCTGCCAATCCCTAGGTACCTTCCCCTCTTTCATACATTTATTAAACAAAAGTACCAACCACTCCAACACTATATCCCCCCCTGCTTTTAACATTTCTGTCAGGATCCCATCAGTTCCAGCTGCTTTACCCCCTTTCATTTTACGTAATGCCTCGCGTACCTCCCCCACACTTACATTCTGCTCTTCTTCACTCCTAAAAGATGGTATACCTCCCTGACCAGTGCATGAAATTACTGCCTCTGTTTCTTCCTTAACATTTAAAAGTTCCTCAAAATATTCTCGCCATCTACCCAATACCTCCATCTCCCCATCTACTAACTCCCCTACTCTGTTTTTAACGGACAAATCCATATTTTCCCTAGGCTTTCTTAACTTGTTTAACTCACTCCAAAATTTTTTCTTATTTTCATTAAAATTTCTTGACAGTGCCTCTCCCACTCTATCATCTGCTCTCCTTTTGCACTCTCTCACCACTCTCTTTACCTTTCTTTTACTCTCCATATACTCCATATACTCAAGTAGTAGGTTGGTAGACAGCAACCACCCAGGGAAGTACTACCGTCCTGCCAGATGACTGTGAAACAAAAACCTGTAACTGTTTTGCATGATGGTAGGATTGCTGGTTTTCTTTTTCTGTCTCATAAACACGCTAAGATAACAGAGATATCTTGCTACTCCTACTTACACTTTGGTCACACTTCACAGACACGCACATGCATATATATATATATACATACATCTAGGTTTTTCTCCTTTTTCTAAATAGCTCTTGTTCTTTTTTTATTTCTTCTATTGTCCATGGGGAAGTGGAAAAGAATCTTTCCTCCGTAAGCCATGCGTGTCGTATGAGGCGACTAAAATGCCGGGAGCAATGGGCTAGTAACCCCTTCTCCTGTATACAATTACTAAAAAAGAGAAGAAGAAAAATTTTATAAAACTGGGTTGCTTAAATGTGCGTGGATGTAGTGCGGATGACAAGAAACAGATGATTGCTGATGTTATGAATGAAAAGAAGTTGGATGTCCTGGCCCTAAGCGAAACAAAGCTGAAGGGGGTAGGAGAGTTTCAGTGGGGGGAAATAAATGGGATTAAATCTGGAGTATCTGAGAGAGTTAGAGCAAAGGAAGGGGTAGCAGTAATGTTAAATGATCAGTTATGGAAGGAGAAAAGAGAATATGAATGTGTAAATTCAAGAATTATGTGGATTAAAGTAAAGGTTGGATGCGAGAAGTGGGTCATAATAAGCGTGTATGCACCTGGAGAAGAGAGGAATGCAGAGGAGAGAGAGAGATTTTGGGAGATGTTAAGTGAATGTATAGGAGCCTTTGAACCAAGTGAGAGAGTATTTGTGGTAGGGGACTTGAATGCTAAAGTAGGAGAAACTTTTAGAGAGGGTGTGGTAGGTAAGTTTGGGGTGCCAGGTGTAAATGATAATGGGAGCCCTTTGATTGAACTTTGTATAGAAAGGGGTTTAGTTATAGGTAATACATATTTTAAGAAAAAGAGGATAAATAAGTATACAAGATATGATGTAGGGCGAAATGACAGTAGTTTGTTGGATTATGTATTGGTAGATAAAAGACTGTTGAGTAGACTTCAGGATGTACATGTTTATAGAGGGGCCACAGATATATCGGATCACTTTCTAGTTGTAGCTACACTGAGAGTAAAAGGTAGATGGGATACAAGGAGAATAGAAGCATCAGGGAAGAGAGAGGTGAAGGTTTATAAACTAAAAGAGGAGGCAGTTAGGGTAAGATATAAACAGCTATTGGAGGATAGATGGGCTAATGAGAGCATAGGCAATGGGGTCGAAGAGGTATGGGGTAGGTTTAAAAATGTAGTGTTAGAGTGTTCAGCAGAAGTTTATGGTTACAGGAAAGTGGGTGCAGGAGGGAAGAGGAGCGATTGGTGGAATGATGATGTAAAGAGAGTAGTAAGGGAGAAAAAGTTAGCATATGAGAAGTTTTTACAAAGTAGAAGTGATGCAAGGAGGGAAGAGTATATGGAGAAAAAGAGAGAAGTTAAGAGAGTGGTGAAGCAATGTAAAAAGAGAGCAAATGAGAGAGTGGGTGAGATGTTATCAACAAATTTTGTTGAAAATAAGAAAAAGTTTTGGAGTGAGATTAACAAGTTAAGAAAGCCTAGAGAACAAATGGATTTGTCAGTTAAAAATAGGAGAGGAGAGTTATTAAATGGAGAGTTAGAGGTATTGGGAAGATGGAGGGAATATTTTGAGGAATTGTTAAATGTTGATGAAGATAGGGAAGCTGTGATTTCGTGTATAGGGCAAGGAGGAATAACATCTTGTAGGAGTGAGGAAGAGCCAGTTGTGAGTGTGGGAGAAGTTCGTGAGGCAGTAGGTAAAATGAAAGGGGGTAAGGCAGCCGGGATTGATGGGATAAAGATAGAAATGTTAAAAGCAGGTGGGGATATAGTTTTGGAGTGGTTGGTGCAATTATTTAATAAATGTATGGAAGAGGGTAAGGTACCTAGGGATTGGCAGAGAGCATGCATAGTTCCTTTGTATAAAGGCAAAGGGGACAAAAGAGAGTGCAAAAATTATAGGGGGATAAGTCTGTTGAGTGTACCTGGTAAAGTGTATGGTAGAGTTATAATTGAAAGAATTAAGAGTAAGACGGAGAATAGGATAGCAGATGAACAAGGAGGCTTTAGGAAAGGTAGGGGGTGTGTGGACCAGGTGTTTACAGTGAAACATATAAGTGAACAGTATTTAGATAAGGCTAAAGAGGTCTTTGTGGCATTTATGGATTTGGAAAAGGCGTATGACAGGGTGGATAGGGGGGCAATGTGGCAGATGTTGCAAGTGTATGGTGTAGGAGGTAGGTTACTGAAAGCAGTGAAGAGTTTTTACGAGGATAGTGAGGCTCAAGTTAGAGTATGTAGGAAAGAGGGAAATTTTTTCCCAGTAAAAGTAGGCCTTAGACAAGGATGTGTGATGTCACCGTGGTTGTTTAATATATTTATAGATGGGGTTGTAAGAGAAGTAAATGCGAGGGTCTTGGCAAGAGGCGTGGAGTTAAAAGATAAAGAATCACACACAAAGTGGGAGTTGTCACAGCTGCTCTTTGCTGATGACACTGTGCTCTTGGGAGATTCTGAAGAGAAGTTGCAGAGATTGGTGGATGAATTTGGTAGGGTGTGCAAAAGAAGAAAATTAAAGGTGAATACAGGAAAGAGTAAGGTAATGAGGATAACAAAAAGATTAGGTGATGAAAGATTGAATATCAGATTGGAGGGAGAGAGTATGGAGGAGGTGAACGTATTCAGATATTTGGGAGTGGACGTGTCAGCGGATGGGTCTATGAAAGATGAGGTGAATCATAGAATTGATGAGGGAAAAAGAGTGAGTGGTGCACTTAGGAGTCTGTGGAGACAAAGAACTTTGTCCTTGGAGGCAAAGAGGGGAATGTATGAGAGTATAGTTTTACCAACGCTCTTATATGGGTGTGAAGCGTGGGTGATGAATGTTGCAGCGAGGAGAAGGCTGGAGGCAGTGGAGATGTCGTGTCTGAGGGCAATGTGTGGTGTGAATATAATGCAGAGAATTCGTAGTTTGGAAGTTAGGAGGAGGTGCGGGATTACCAAAACTGTTGTCCAGAGGGCTGAGGAAGGGTTGTTGAGGTGGTTCAGACATGTAGAGAGAATGGAGCGAAACAGAATGACTTCAAGAGTGTATCAGTCTGTAGTGGAAGGAAGGCGGGGTAGGGGTCGGCCTAGGAAGGGTTGGAGGGAGGGGGTAAAGGAGGTTTTGTGTGCGAGGGGCTTGGACTTCCAGCAGGCATGCGTGAGCGTGTTTGATAGGAGTGAATGGAGACAAATGGTTTTTAATACTTGACGTGCTGTTGGAGTGTGAGCAAAGTAACATTTATGAAGGGATTCAGGGAAACCGGCAGGCCGGACTTGAGTCCTGGAGATGGGAAGTACAGTGCCTGCACTCTGAAGGAGGGGTGTTAATGTTGCAGTTTAAAAACTGTAGTGTAAAGCACCCTTCTGGCAAGACAGTGATGGAGTGAATGATGGTGAAAGTTTTTCTTTTTCGGGCCACCCTGCCTTGGTGGGAATCGGCCAGTGTGATAATAAAAAAAAATACTCTGCTCTTCTTATAACACTTCTGCTTTGTAAAAACCTCTCATAAGCTACCTTTTTCTCTTTTATCACACCCTTTACTTCATCATTCCACCAATCACTCCTCTTTCCTCCTGCCCCCACCCTCCTATAACCACAAACTTCTGCCCCACATTCTAATACTGCATTTTTAAAACTATTCCAACCCTCTTCAACCCCCCCACTACTCATCTTTGCACTAGCCCACCTTTCTGCCAATAGTCGCTTATATCTCGCCCGAACTTCCTCCTCCCTTAGTTTATACACTTTCACCTCCCTCTTACTTGTTGTTGCCACCTTCCTCTTTTCCCATCTACCTCTTACTCTAACTGTAGCTACAACTAAATAATGATCCGATATATCAGTTGCCCCTCTATAAACATGTACATCCTGGAGCCTACCCATCAACCTTTTATCCACCAATACATAATCTAATAAACTACTTTCATTACGTGCTACATCATACCTTGTATATTTATTTATCCTCTTTTTCATAAAATATGTATTACTTATTACCAAATTTCTTTCTACACATAGCTCAATTAAAGGCTCCCCATTTACATTTACCCCTGGCACCCCAAATTTACCTACTACTCCCTCCATAACATTTTTACCCACTTTAGCATTGAAATCCCCAACCACCATTACTCTCACACTTGATTCAAAACTTCCCACGCATTCACTCAACATTTCCCAAAATCTCTCTCTCTCCTCTACACTTCTTTCTTCTCCAGGTGCATACACGCTTATTATAACCCACTTTTCACATCCAATCTTTATTTTACTCCACATAATCCTTGAATTAATACATTTATAGTCCCTCTTTTCCTGCCATAGCTTATCCTTCAACATTATTGCTACTCCTTCTTTAGCTCTAACTCTATTTGAAACCCCTGACCTAATCCCATTTATTCCTCTCCACTGAAACTCTCCCACCCCCTTCAGCTTTGTTTCACTTAAAGCCAGGACATCCAGCTTCTTCTCATTCATAACATCCACAATCATCTCTTTCTTATCATCTGCACAACATCCACGCACATTCAGACTTCCCACTTTGACAATTTTCTTCTTCTTATTCTTTTTAGTAATCTTTACAGGAAAAGGGGTTACTAGCCCATTGTTCCCGGCATTTTAGTTGACTTTTACAACACGCATGGCTTACGGAGGAAAGATTCTTATTCCACTTCCCCATGGATATAAAAGGAAAACTAATAAGACCAAGAACTATTAAGATAAAATCAAAGAAAACTCAGATGAGTGTGTATAAATAAACGTGTACATGTATGTGTAGTGTGACCTAAGTGTAAGTAGAAGTAGCAAGACATGCCTGTAATCTTGCATATTTATGAGACAGACAAAAGACATCAGAGGAGAAGGCTGGAGGCAGTGGAGATGTCATGTCTGAGGGCAATGTGTGATGTGAATATAATGCAGAGAATTCGTAGTTTGGAAGTTAGGAGGAGGTGCGGGATTACCAAAACTGTTGTCCAGAGGGCTGAGGAAGGGTTGTTGAGGTGGTTCGGACATGTAGAGAGAATGGAGCGAAACAGAATGACTTCAAGAGTGTATCAGTCTGTAGTGGAAGGAAGGCGGGGTAGGGGTCGGCCTAGGAAAGGTTGGAGAGAGGGGGTAAAGGAGGTTTTGTGTGCGAGGGGCTTGGACTTCCAGCAGGTATGCATGAGCGTGTTTGATAGGAGTGAATGGAGACAAATGGTTTTTAATACTTGACGTGCTGTTGGAGTGTGAGCAAAGTAACATTTATGAAGGGGTTCAGGGAAACCGGCAGGCCGGACTTGAGTCCTGGAGATGGGAAGTACAGTGCCTGCACTCTGAAGGAGGGGTGTTAATGTTGCAGTTTAAAAACTGTAGTGTAAAGCACCCTTCTGGCAAGACAGTGATGGAGTGAATGATGGTGAAAGTTTTTCTTTTTCGGGCCACCCTGCCTTGGTGGGAATTGGCCAGTGTGATAATAAAAATAATAAAAAAAAAGACATCAGCAATCCTACCATCATGTATATATATATATATATATATATATATATATATATATATATATATATATATATATATATATATATATATATATATATATATATATATATATACAGTGGACCCCCGCGTAGCGACTCTAATCCATGCAAGAGGGCTCATTGTTATGCGAAATGATCGGTATGCGAATGAATTTTCCCCATAAGAAATAATGGAAATCAAATTAATCCGTGCAAGACACCCAAAAGTATGAAAAAAAATTTTTTACCACATGAAATATACATTTTCCTACACACAAAGAGAAGGATACATGCACAGTAGTAGAGTAGTACATGCACAATATATATTGTGCATGTACTACTCTACTAAATGAAGAATAAATGACACTTACCTTTATTGAAGATGCAGCAATGACTGATGAGACACTGTGTCCTGGGAGTGCCTTTTCCTCCTGAGTACTGTAGGTCCTGTTTGGCATTTTCTTACAGAACAGGCCTTATCACACTGTGTATGCCACTACGATTCTTAAATCTCTCAAACCAACCTTTGCTGGCTTTAAATTCACCAATATGAGCACTAGTTCCAGGCATTTTTCCCTGTTCACCTGGGTGTTAGTCGACTGGTGTGGGTTGCATCCTGGGAGACAAGATTAAGGACCCCAATGGAAATAAGTTAGACAGTCTTCGATGACACTGACTTTTTTGGGTTATCCTGGGTGGCAAATCCTCTGGGGTTAATTGTTTCTTGGTATTCTCAATAAGCCACACCAACAACGGTGCTACAGCAGCAGCAGCAGCAGGTGACAGTACTACAGCAGCAGCAGCAGCAGCTGACAGTGCTACAGCAGCAGCAGACGATGCTACAGCAGCAGCAGACGGTACTACAGCAGCAGCTGACGGTGGTACAGCAGCAGCAGCAGCTGACAGTGCAGCAGCAGCAGCTGACGGTGGTACAGCAGCAGCAGCAGCAGCAGCAGCTGACGGTGGTACAGCAGCAGCAGCAGCTGACAGTGCAGCAGCAGCAGCAGCAGCAGCAGCTGACGGTGGTACAGCAGCAGCAGCAGCTGACGGTGGTACAGCAGCAGCAGCAGCTGTACCACCAATAGTAGCGATGGTTGATTGGGGTTTATTATACAACCTGGCCAGCTCGGAGACACGCACTCCACTTTCATACTTATCAGTGATCTTTTTCTTCATCTCTATAGTAATTCTCACCCTTATTGCTGTAGGGTTGGCACTAGAAGTTTTCTTGGGGCCCATGGTCACTTATTTTGCAGATAAAATCACCAAAAACACTGTAATAATACAAAATGTTACGATTGTATGCTTGGATGTTACCGCGGAGGCTGGCTGGTAAACAATGCCACCGGCGGCACATGTGAGGCTGGCTAAGGGCGCACATTGGACGTGTCTCGGACGAAGAGCGGAGAGCGGGTTTTTGAGTGGTATGCGAGGCAAAAGTTTTGCGATAAAAGCAAGCGGTATGCGGATTGAACGTTATGTGATGCGTACGGTATGCGGGGGTCCACTGTAAATATATATATATATATATATATATATATATATATATATATATACAGGAAGGCCCCACTTATACGGCGGGTTAGGTTCCAGGCTACCGCCGTAAAGCGGAAATCGCCGTAAAGTGGAACATCCTTTTTTTCCACTTATAAATGCATACAAACACTAGATAACAAGTTTACACTAACATATATTAAGTTAGCAATAGAACCAGGCATCAAAAAACAATAAAAAGGTACAATACACACATAGTGCACTCATTACTTACCTTAAAATATTTATAGTCTTAATCTAGGGTGAGACAAGTAGTATTTATTGTAAGAAATCAAGTGTGGTATGTATTGTAATAGCCAGGCTACCTTACAGGCCACCCCACCCACACATACTATTCTATGATATTTAAGCATCCCAGAGCGATAAAATGTATATACAGTTCACTCATTACTTACCTTAAAATATTTGTAGTCTTAATGTAGGGTCAGGAGTAAGTAAATGAGATAAAACGAATAAATGAGAGAGAGAAAGAATGAGTACATGAGGTAACAGAAGCAGAGTTATGTAAACAAACCAGGCTCCCACATCTTATATTTATGTTTATTTATTCTATTGTGGGGTGTATTTATCATCTTTTTATGTTATGTATCGTGTTTATTATATAATTTTGAAAAAAATATCATGGCTGGATTAATGAAAATGTGTATATTACCGTAATATACGACATTTAATGAGACTCCGTGACTATTGTTATTATCACCACTTGTGGAAGTCGTCTGCTACCACAGCTCACATTTATGTTTATTTATTCTACTGTGGGGTGTATTTATCTTATTTATATGTTATGCATCGTGTTTATTATATAATTTTGAAAAAAATATCATGGATGGATTAATGAAAATGTGTATATTACCGTAATATACGACATTTAATGAGACTCCGAGACTATTGTTATTATGGCGTCACTTGTGGAAGTCGTCTGCTCACATCTCACATTTATGTTTATTTATTCTACTGTGGGGTGTATTTATCTTATTTATATGTTATGCATCGTGTTTATTATATAATTTTGAAAAAAATATCATGGATGGATTAATGAAAATGTGTATATTACCGTAATATACGACATTTAATGAGACTCGGTGAGTATTGTTATTATGGCGTCACTTGTGGAAGTCGTCTGCTCACATCTCACATTTATGTTTATTTATTCTACTGTGGGGTGTATTTATCTTATTTATATGTTATGCATCGTGTTTATTATATAATTTTGAAAAAAATATCATGGATGGATTAATGAAAATGTGTATATTAACGTAATATACGACATTTAATGAGACTCGGTGAGTATTGTTATTATGGCGTCACTTGTGGAAGTCGTCTGCTCACATCTCACATTTATGTTTATTTATTCTACTGTGGGGTGTATTTATCTTATTTATATGTTATGCATCGTGTTTATTACATAATTTTGAAAAAAATATCATGGATGGATTAATGAAAATGTGTATATTAACGTAATATACGACATTTAAATGACTCGATGTATGTAAGTTTATTTAGGTACAGGTATACATAAGTATAATTATCAGAGTATATATAAAATATGAAATAACTTTTAAAAACATTTGAAATTTTGGAGTTTCCAGACAAAATGGAGAGACTTAGTGCTTACTGAGCTCATGGAGAATGTAAACAAACAGGGTGGGGCACGGTGACCGTATTAGAAAGTCAGGTGGGGGGAGCCGTATAGTGAGTTTTGGTCATAATTTGAAATGTCCGTATTAGCGGAACGCCATAAAGTGAAACGCCGTAAAGCGGGGCCTTCCTGTATATATATCTGTCTATATATATATATATATATATATATATATATATATATATATATATATATATATATATTATATAATATACATATATATAATATATATATTATATATATAATATATATATATATATATATATATTATATATATATTATATATATATATATATATATATAGGGTGTGCAAAAGAAGAAAATTAAAGGTGAATACAGGAAAGAGTAAGGTTATGAGGATAACAAAAAGATTAGGTGATGAAAGATTGAATATCAGATTGGAGGGAGAGAGTATGGAGGAGGTGAACGTATTCAGATATTTGGGAGTGGACGTGTCAGCGGATGGGTCTATGAAAGATGAGGTGAATCATAGAATTGATGAGGGAAAAAGAGTGAGTGGTGCACTTAGGAGTCTGTGGAGACAGAGAACTTTGTCCTTGGAGGCAAAGAGGGGAATGTATGAGAGTATAGTTTTACCAACGCTCTTATATGGGTGTGAAGCATGGGTGATGAATGTTGCAGCGAGGAGAAGGCTGGAGGCAGTGGAGATGTCATGTCTGAGGGCAATGTGTGGTGTGAATATAATGCAGAGAATTCGTAGTTTGGAAGTTAGGAGGAGGTGCGGGATTACCAAAACTGTTGTCCAGAGGGCTGAGGAAGGGTTGTTGAGGTGGTTCGGACATGTAGAGAGAATGGAGCGAAACAGAATAACTTCAAGAGTGTATCAGTCTGTAGTGGAAGGAAGGCGGGGTAGGGGTCGGCCTAGGAAGGGTTGGAGGGAGGGGGTAAAGGAGGTTTTGTGTGCGAGGGGCTTGGACTTCCAGCAGGCATGCGTGAGCGTGTTTGATAGGAGTGAATGGAGACAAATGGTTTTTAATACTTGACGTGCTGTTGGAGTGTGAGCAAAGTAACATTTATGAAGGGATTCAGGGAAACCGGCAGGCCGGACTTGAGTCCTGGAGATGGGAAGTACAGTGCCTGCACTCTGAAGGAGGGGTGTTAATGTTGCAGTTTAAAAACTGTAGTGTAAAGCACCCTTCTGGCAAGACAGTGATGGAGTGAATGATGGTGAAAGTTTTTCTTTTTCGGGCCACCCTGCCTTGGTGGGAATCGGCCAGTGTGATAATAGTGATAATAATATATATATATATATATTATTTTTTTTTCAACAAGTCGGCCGTCTCCCACCGAGGCAGGGTGACCCAAAAAAGAAAGAAAATCCCCAAAAAGAAAATACTTTCATCATCATTCAATACTTTCACCACACTCACACATTATCACTGTTTTTGCAGAGGTGCTCAGAATACAACAGTTTAGAAGCATATACGTATAAAGATACACGACATATCCCTCCAAACTGCCAATATCCCAAACCCCTCCTTTAAAGTGCAGGCATTGTACTTCCCA
Organism: Cherax quadricarinatus; assembly: GCF_038502225.1. Classification (NCBI taxonomy): domain Eukaryota; kingdom Metazoa; phylum Arthropoda; class Malacostraca; order Decapoda; family Parastacidae; genus Cherax; species Cherax quadricarinatus. Next base: position 49,815,121 of record NC_091310.1, on the reverse strand, counting down.
TTTCCAGGACTCAAGTCCGACTATATGAAAATAACCGGTTTCCCTGAATCCCTTCACTAAATATTACCCTGCTCACACTCCAACAGATCGTCAGGTCCCAAGTATCATTCGTCTCCATTCACTCCTATCTAACACGCTCATACACGCTTGCTGGAAGTCCAAGCCCCTCGCCCACAAAACCTCCTTTACCCCCTCTTTCCAACCCTTTCGAGGACGACCCCTACCCCTCCTTACTTCCCCTATAGATTTATATGCTTTCCATGTCATTCTACTTTGATCCATTCTCTCTAAATGACCAAACCACCTCAACAACCCCTCTTCTGCCCTCTGACTAATGCTTTTATTAACTCCACACCTTCTCCTAATTTCCACACTCCGAATTTTCTGCATAATATTTACACCACACATTGCCCTTAGACAGGACATCTCCACTGCCTCCAACCGTCTCCTCGCTGCTGCATTTACCACCCAAGCTTCACATCCATATAAGAGTGTTGGTACTACTATACTTTCATACATTCCCTTCTTTGCCTCCATAGATAACGTTTTTTGGCTCCACATATACCTCAACGCACCACTCACCTTTTTTCCCTCATCAATTCTATGATTAACCTCATCCTTCATAAATCCATCCGCCGACACGTCAACTCCCAAGTATCTGAAAACATTCACTTCTTCCATACTCCTCCTCCCCAATTTGATATCCAATTTTTCTTTATCTAAATCATTTGATACCCTCATCACCTTACTCTTTTCTATGTTCACTTTCAACTTTCTACCTTTACACACATTCTCAAACTCATCACTAACCTTTGCAATTTTTCTTTAGAATCTCCCATAAGCACAGTATCATCAGCAAAAAGTAACTGTGTCAATTCCCATTTTGAATTTGATTCCCCATAATTTAATCCCACCCCTCTCCCGAACACCCTAGCATTTACTTCTTTTACAACCCCATCTATATATATATATACAGTGGACCCCCGCATACCGTACGCATCGCATACCGTTCAATCCGCATACCTCTCGCTTTTATCGCAAAAATTTTGCCTCGCATACCGCCCAAAAACCCGCTCACCGCTCTGAGTCCGAGACGCATCCAATGTGCGCCCTTAGCCAGCCTCACATGTGCCGCCGGTGGCATTGTTTACCAGCCAGCCTCCGCGGTAACATCCAAGCATACAATCGGAACATTTCGTATTATTACAGTGTTTTTGGTGATTTATCTGGAAAATAAGTGACCATGGGCCCCAAGAAAGCTTCTAGTGCCAGCCCTACAGGAATAAGGGTGAGAATTACTATAGAGATGAAGAAAGAGATCATTGATAAGTATGAAAGTGAAAAGAAATCTACCAGAATCTCAATGACAAGTTTGGATTTCTGTTCAAAATTACTACTATGCCAGATGCAGAATTGAGAGAAGCTGCATTAAAGTTGCAATAACACCTTTCAGCAGATGTTCAGGACACATTTGTTGAAGAAATAGTTCATTTTTCTGGGTATATGAATTAGATTTAAAGCTCCACCTGAAAAATGCGCGCCCTCAGCTGCTTTGAAACATTTAAGAAACGCAGGTATCTCAGAAACCTTCCCTAATGTTGACATAGTGTATCGCCTTTACCTAACACTTCCAGCTACTAACTGTGAAGGAGAACGTTCATTTTCTGTTTTGAAAAGAGTGAAAAACCAGCTCCGTTCAACAATGAGCCAAGACAAATTGTGTAACCTAACCTTGTTGACCATTGAGTCTGATCTAACAAGAAATATTGATTTTCAGAATATAATTGATGATTTTGCCAATATGAAATCCAGAGAAAAGTTTATTTAAGAAGTGCCTGTGAATATAAACAATTCTTTACTTTCTTGAGTTTATATGATTTGATAGTCTTATGCATGATGCAATGATAACAATAATGGTCAGTGATTTATAAAGGGAATAATAGTGCTGTAGTGGTTATGCTGAATATAATAGGTACATGATGTCACTACTTTAATAGCCTAATCTAGTAATACTATGCTGTCTTGAGTTTATTCTCTTTAAAATGCATGATTTAACAAGATAGTTATAATGGCTGTTGGTAAATGGTTTTGGTTGTCTTGATGTACTTTCCCTATTAAATTTAATCTACATAGCCAGAATGTATTTAATTAGACCTTAAACAGGCTCACACCGACCCCCCCCCACCCCCAAGCTGGAAGGGGTCGCTTCGCTTACCCGTAACTGATAGGGGCCCCGCCAATCTGAATAGCCTAGGGCCCGGAGACTTCTTAATCCGGCCCTGAATATAATGCAGAGAATTCGTAGTTTGAAAGTTAGGAGGAGGTGCGGGATTACCAAAACTGTTGTCCAGAGGGCTGAGGAAGGGTTGTTGAGGTGGTTCGGACATGTAGAGAGAATGGAGCGAAACAGAATGACTTCAAGAGTGTATCAGTCTGTAGTGGAAGGAAGGCGGGGTAGGGGTCGGCCTAGGAAAGGTTGGAGGGAGGGGGTAAAGGAGGTTTTGTGTGTGAGGGGCTTGGACTTCCAGCAGGCATGCGTGAGCGTGTTTGATAGGAGTGAATGGAGACAAATGGTTTTTAATACTTGACGTGCTGTTGGAGTGTGAACAAAGTAACATTTATGAAGGGGTTCAGGGAAACCGGCAGGCCGGACTTGAGTCCTGGAGATGGGAAGTACAGTGCCTGCACTCTGAAGGAGGGGTGTTAATGTTGCAATTTAAAAACTGTAGTGTAAAGCAGCCTTCTGGCAAGACAGTGATGGAGTGAATGATGGTGAAAGTTTTTCTTTTTCGGGCCACCCTGCCTTGGTGGGAATCGGCCAGTGTGATAATAATAATAATAATAATAATAATAATAATAATAATATAATATATATATATATATATACATATATACAATATATACATATATATAATATAATATATACATATATATAATATATACATATATATAATATATACATACATAATAATATATACATACAGTGGACCCCCGCATACCGCACGCATCGCATACATACAATCCGCATACCGCACGCATCGCATACCGTACAATCCGCATACCGCTCTCTTTTTTCGCAAAAATTTTGCCTCACATACCCGCCCAAAAACCCGCTCACCGCTCTTCGTCCGAGACGCGTCCAATGTGCGCCCTTAGCCAGCCTCACATGTGCCGCCGGTGGCATTGTTTACCAGCCAGCCTCCGCTGTAACATCCAAGCATACAATCGGAACATTTCGTATTATTACAGTGTTTTTGGTGATTTTTTCTGGAAAATAAGTGACCATGGGCCCCAAGAAAGCTTCTAGTGCCAACCCTACAGCAATAAGGGTGAGAATTACTATAGAGATGAAGAAAAAGATCATTGATAAGTATGAAAGTGGAGTGCGTGTCTCCGAGCTGGTCAGGTTGTATAATAAACCCCAATCAACCATCGCTACTATTGGTGGTACAGCTGCTGCTGCTGCTGTACCACCGTCAGCTGCTGCTGCACTGTCAGCTGCTGCTGCTGCTGCTGTAGCACCGTTGTTGGTGTGGCTTATAGAGAATACCAAGAAACAATTAACCCCAGAGGATTTGCCACCCAGGATAACCCAAAAAAGTCAGTGTCATCGAAGACTGTCTAACTTATTTCCATTGGGGTCCTTAATCTTGTCTCCCAGGATACAACCCACACCAGTCGACTAACACCCAGGTGAACAGGGAAAAATGCCTGGAACTAGTGCTCATATTGGTGAATTTAAAGCCAGCAAAGGTTGGTTTGAGAGATTTAAGAATCGTAGTGCATACACAGTGTGATAAGGCCTGCTCTGGAAGAAAATGCCAAACAGGACCTACAGTACTCAGGAGGAAAAGGCACTCCCAGGACACAGTGTCTCATCAGTCATTGCTGCATCTTCAATAAAGGTAAGTGTCATTTATTCTTCATTTAGTAGAGTAGTACATGCACAATATATATTGTGCATGTACTACTCTACTATTGTGCATGTATCCTTCTCTTTGTGTGTAGGAAAATGTATATTTCATGTGGTAAAAATTTTTTTTTTCATACTTTTGGGTGTCTTGCACGGATTAATTTGATTTCCATTATTTCTTATGGGGAAAATTCATTCGCATACCGAACATTTCGCATAACAATCAGCCCTCTTGCACGGATTAAAGTCGCTATGCGGGGGTCCACTGTACACACACACACACAAACAAAACGACCACTGTGAAAGACTAGAGAAATTCCAAGCGCTTTCGTGACTACTCACATTATCAAGGAACTATGAAAGTAAAGCATCCAAGGAAGGTATATAAGGGGTCTGGCCAACACCTCACTATCAGATCCCACAACAGTTATTTATTTATTTATTTATATATACTGCTTTCTGCCCGTCTTGTGGCATAAAAGCTTGTTTCACGCTGTCCTCGAAGTGGATCCAAGCGTGGCACTTTGACAGTATTGGCCTTGTACATAACAGTAAGGCCACCCACCTCTCTCCTGTGTTGAAGGCTCTGCTGAAATGACAGATCTATCCAGGATGGGTCCAGGCGAGAGATGAGACATCTTGCTCTGTTCTCTACTCTGTCAAGCAGTCGCAGACGAGAGGGGGGCAGGCAAACCAAAAAAGTGGAGCATACTCTAAGGTGTGAGCCTACTTGTGCCTCGTACAGAATCTTGCAACTCTTACTCTCAAGCAGATGCAAGATACGGCGAAGTGCTGTAAGCTTCCTGGCTGCCTTGTTTGCAAGATTTACAACATGGTTCTTCATGGTTAGTTTGGAGTCAAATTTCACCCCAAGGATATCAACTTCTTCTCCAGGTGCCAACACCCTCCCATTCATCCTTACTACTGCACCAGCATTACCATCATGGTGCCTAGAGACCATCATCATTTGTATTTTCTCAGGTGCAAATGTTACTTGCCATCTATTTCCCCAAGCTGATATAGCTCTCAGCTGGTGATTGATGTAGCTTAGAGCAGCTGGCATTTCTTCTCTTGGATAAGTGAATGTCAGTGTGCAGTCGTCTGCATATGCATGTGATTCTGGGATGAGATGAAGGAGGTCGTTGAAGTAGACATTCCATAACAATGGTCCCAGCACGCTTCCTTGTGGAACACTTGCCCCAATAGGATGTCTTGCTGATTTTGTTCCATTGAGAACTACCCTTAGAGATCTACCATGAAGGTAATCACTGAGGAGAAATAGCGTAGAGCCTGCAATTCCCCATGCTTGAAGTTTTGCTAAGACGCCCTGGTGCCACACCCAGTCGAAAGCACCAGCAATGTCCAGTGCTACCACACAGCTGACTTCGGATTCATCCAGTAACTGGTGCCACTTAGTGGAGAGGTTTAACAACAGATCAGCAGCAGAGTAACCTTTCCTGAAGCCATATTGATGATCACAAAGTAGTGAGTGGTAGTCAAAAAACATTGTCATTTGTCTTGAGATTATTGTCTCAAGGATCTTACCAGTGATTGACAGGAGTGACACTGGTCTGTAGTTGCTGATTTCTGCTCTGCTCTTCTTTTTGTGAACAGGGACTACATTTGCCTCTTTCCACAGAGAGGGCCATTTACACTGTACTAGGCAGTGCTGAAAGATGCGAGTTAGAGGTGCTGCTAGCTGGTCTGCACATCTCGGCAAACTTGGGCTCAACTTGTCTGGGCCCACAGCCTTTTCTTGGTCAAGCGATTTAAGAAGGAAAAGCGCCTCCTCCTGCCTTATTGTCACCACTAACAGTTTTGACACAGTTCTTGCAGCTAGCTAAGGAGGGTCCCTTGCTGGATCAGGAACTTGCATTTTGGTAACAAAGTATTCTTTCCTGCTCTCTTTCTCAGAAATGCCTAATTATTTTATGTTAGTACTAATTATTTATTAAACAATATTTTGTGTTCAGCTTGTTTTTTTTTTTTTTTTAATTTTGTGGAATTATAAAAAAATTTATTGTGTATTTAGTGATAGCCACTTGTGGCACATATTGTTCATCAGGTCCACATTCGTATTGCTTCGCCACCTATTCACCATCCTTGTTACATGGGCATCAACATTCCAACACGAGGAGAACTCATTGCAAACAAGAAGCCCCCAGAAGAACTTGCAAAATTTGTTGGTAAGCATTAAGAACTCGTTTGTCTCGTGTAAAATTCCAACATTTGAGACTGGCTTTTTTACCGTAACATAAATAATCAGCAGCAGCATTGATTAAAAAGTTTAAGTGGTTTCCATCCTATTTTTTTTGTATCTTTTGGCACTGATTTTCATATTCATGGTGAGAAAGGCATTTGTTGAAAAGGAATAAACAAAACATTTTATAGGTTATACCTAATTTCCTTAATGCATTGAGATCATAGCATTGCAAATATCCACAGCAGTGTTCTGAAATTTTTCAACATGAGATAGTTTAATGGACTCGGGGGCTAAATGCAAAAATTCCGTTTGACTACAACATTAATGTTTCTGAATAAGCGATAATACTGTAGAACACAATATATATTAGCTGTGAACTCCTAAACCATTTAAGGTCAGTTGGGCACTGTGCTTCTCTCATGAATAACATTGGCTGGCAAAATGAGCTCGAAACATACAGATATGAATGAATGTATAAATAATTTACTAAAAAAAGCCCATTACTTCTACAACAAACATTGCCCCCAAAAAAACTAAACAGATCACAGCAAAGAGACTGAATAGTCCCTGGCTAACACCCAGCATCCTCAAATCCATTAACACAAAGCACAAATATGAAAAACAGTATAGAATGGGTCAGATAACTGGAGACCAGTCTAAACGTTACTCGTTAGCTCTTACCAGCCTGATAAGAAGCTCTAAAAAATTGTATTATGAAAATAGATTACAGGTCTCCCTCAACATTCACGTTTTCACACATTCGCGAATTCCCAACCGCCAAATTCCCAGCCACCAAATTCCCAGCCGCCAAATCATATTTAAGTTTCCCGCCACCTGCGAGTCCCTACTACCCTCCCTCCGACCCCCGCAACTGGCAGCCAGCCCTCCCACCACTCAGTGTGGTGAGTGTTTTGTTTGTTCATTATTTGCTATTAAACTACAGTATAAATAATGTAAACCCATTCATGACTGCATATTGGAATGGCTATTCGGACAGGTATTAGACGGTGACATCATGTGTTTACTCTTGAACACTGCAAAGAATTAAACATTTCTGCTACAGCTAATAATAACAATAGTAATAATAATAATAATAATAATAATAATAAAAACAATAATAATAATAATAATAAATATGATATAATTGAAGACGGAAATTGTACAAAAATACGAGGGAGTGGTTGACACATCGTCAGTGTGACTGTGTTTATTCTGGAGTAAACATTAGTCTCCCTGCTCTTCCAAACATTTCACAATAATTCATTGTGTTTGGTGCTTGTAGATTGAGTGTGACTGGAGTGGTAGAGGCAGTGATTGAGGCAATGGTATTTAATAACATACATGTTATTAATAATATGTACTATTATTATTTATAACATGTTATTAAATACATACATGTTAATAATAATACATGTTATTAATAATAACAATAATAATAATAACAACTGGCAGCCAGCCCTCCCACCCACCACTCACTCAGTCAGTCAGTCTCCAGCCACTGTGCGAGTCGGTCATTGCTGTTTGTGTGGTGGTGAAAGTATGTCTCATGCCATGCAGTTACACTCCATATAATCATCTCCATTCAACTGTCATCAGCAACTGCATGTAATATCAATAGAGAAATAAAGAATTATAATTTAAATTTTTTTAATCATCACAAGTCATCAGAGTTCGTCTGCCTTACGAGTGGTGAGTGTTTTGTTTGTTCATTATTTATTAAACTACAGTATAAATAATGTCAACTCATTCATGACTGCTAATAATAATAATAATAACAATAATAATAATAATAATAATAAATACGAGGGTTGAAGCAGTGGGTGGTAGAGGCATCGTCAGTCAGTATGGCTTTGTTTATGCTGGAGTGAGTATTATCCTCTGCGCTCTTCCAAACATTTCACAATAATTCATTGTGTTTGGTACTTGTTAATTGACTGTGACTGCTACATAATTAACCATGGGCCCAAATAAATTTTGGTAAAGAAACTGAGAAGCACGAAAGAATTGAAGAAAGAAATTATATAAAAATACGAGGCAGTGGTGGAGGCAGTACAATATTTTACAATGTTCTCAGGTACGTATTTTATGATTGTTCATGAGAACATAAGAGAGGAGGAACACTGCAGTATACCTGTTGGCCCATACTATTCAGGTCCTTCACAAATCCAGCCCAATAACAGAAAAAATGCTACCCAAGCAATAAGCTTTGAACATTCTATTTACTCGCATGCAAGACCCATTCAAATCCAACCACCTCTCACTTGTGTATTTATCCAACCTAAATGTGAAGCTACCCAAGGTTTTAGCTTTGATAGGACCTTGGGTAGCTTTAAAAAGAGATTGGACAAATATATGAGTGGGAGGAGCATGTACGTATATACATGTATATACATAGATTATTTCATTTTATTATTTTATTATATTTCCCTGCAATATATTGGGGCACCAAACATTCGCGATTTTTCAACATTCACGGGGCTCTTGATCCCCTAACCCCCGCGAAAGTTGAGGGAGACCTGTACATAACATCAAAGGTGATATGAAAAAGACCTGGAAAACTGTATCTGAAATTCTTGGAACTAAAAAGTTAGCCAAAAACAAAACAAAACAAATTAACAAAATCAGACGAACCCCTACTCACACCAACTGAAACAGCAAACAGACTCAATGTTTTCTTCTCCACCTTAGGAAAAAATCTAGCGAACAAAATACCAGGCTCAAACACCCGTCATCAGACTACCTCATAGGTTACCCCCCCCACCCCCCGACAAGTCGGCCGTCTCCCACCGAGGCAGAGTGACCCATAAAAAGAAAGAAAATCCCCAAAAAGAAAATACTTTCATCATCATTCAACACTTTCACCACACTCACACATTATCACTGTTTTTGCAGAGGTGCTCAGAATACAACAGTTTAGAAGCATATACGTATAAAGATACACAACATATCCCTCCAAACTGCCAATATCCCAAACCCCTCCTTATTTAAAGTGCAGGCATTGTACTTCCCATTTCCAGGACTCAAGTCCAACTATATGAAAATAACCGGTTTCCCTGAATCCCTTCACTAAATACGTATTACCCTGCTCACACTCCAACAGATCGTCAGGTCCCAAGTACCATTCGTCTCCATTCACTCCTATCTAACACGCTCACGCACGCTTGCTGGAAGTCCAAGCCCCTCGCCCTACCCAAATACGCCATTCCTAGCTCCAACCAACCGACCAGAAGTCTCACTCATCAAAAACACCCTTAAAAACAAGGCAGGAGACATAAACAACTTGCCTGCTTTTATGTACAAAAAAGCTTCTCAAGTATTGTCACCAATTATTGCAACACTCTTTAACAAATCCACTGAATCATCTACTTTCCCAACAATCCTCAAAATAGCGAGGGTCACTCCGATCCATAAAGGTGGTGACCAAGCTGACTTGAATAACTAGAGACTAATATCTAACTTACCACTGCTCTCTAAAATCTTTTAAAAATTAATTCATAGATGGATCTATTCCTACCTAGTCTCACACAACATATTAAACCCTTGTCAGTTTGGATTCAGGAATAATAAAAGCACAAATGATGCTATCATACACATGCTAAAACTAATATATACCGCACTTGATAAGAAAGAAGTCCCTCTGGGCATTTTCGTTGATTTACGTAAAGCTTTTCATATAATCGACCATGAACTGCTGTACTCTAAATTAACACACTATGGTATCAGAGGCTACTCCCTCAACTACCTAAAGGGAGGATCTGATTGAAACATATCAACTTCTTTATTTTTCAACCGATTACATTCATTTTTGGTGTACTATTAGAAGCTTATATCGAGTATCCTGTGCTGAAGTTTCAAACATATCGGCCAAAAAGGAAATGAAATATGCAAAATTTACAAGAAATTGCATTTGGCAGTGGAGCTGTACTCAGTGGTACTTGGAAAAGTGGTTTTGACACTTGCTGCTGATAGAACACCTCTAATTCCATCAATGTACGTGTACCAATTCTAAAATAAACCTTATCTTCATGCTAAAAAAAAATAAAGTTTCATAACTTTTTTGACATATTGGAAGATGTCGGTCTTGTTGCCCACATAAATCTAAAAATATTTGGGATAGTTCAGAAAGGAACACTTTACCTTGTAAAGCAATCATTTTTCTATGTTTGTTGTGAAAATCAAGTCAATTCAATCATAAATAAAGATGGATTGGCCCTAAATAGGTAAATAACTTACTTTCGAGATATAGGTCGAAGCGCGCAGCACCCCAGGTGCCCGGGAAATATTTTTTTTCCCCGAAAAATTCGCTTTATTTTACACTTTTTCCGTGACCTATGAGTGTTCATTACAGTTAACCATTGTAAATCCGTTTTCTCTCATTACATATGAGAGAACGGACCCTTTCTTCACCTTCAGGGAATATATTGATAGAAATTTTTTCCTCTCGGGCATCATATTATGCTATATATTATTTTTTAAGGTGTGCTTTTTATGTTTATATGCTATTATTATATTGCATTATGTCATAATAGATCAATTGTGATAGATAAATAAGCCTTATAATTGATATTAGCGTGGGTATGGAATATTTTGTTGGCTGGAGGTGTCTGCCATTTTATGCAATATACCCAGGGTACCTGATTGGTTACTTGATCATATTATCTCTGCCCACTCTGCCATGATCTCAGATGGTGAATTTGTATTATATTAGACATAAAGATATAAGAAAACGATAAAAATAACACGGGGGGGAAAAACATAAACAATGCCACGTCAGCGCTTGTTACGCAATGTGAGGCAAGGCGCTGTCACCATGCCTGTTATAAATGGCTGTAATTCCTTTTAGAAACATCGTACAAGGATAATAATTATACCAGAGTGTAGCCAGAAAGTTCAGCTATTTTTTTGGTAACAATAACTCAATTTTAATATTTTTCGATTTTTTTTTTTGGTCCACGCGCCGGCACTCAGATCATCCCTAAAGTCACACCTTAGTAGCAGAATTCAATATGTGTACGCAAATGGTGCAAACTCTTCCGTCCAACCAATCACAGTAGGAGTCCCACAGGGAACTGTCCTTGAACCACTCCTGTTTCTCATCTACATCAATGATCTACTGAATGCATCACAGCTACTCAAACCCATATTATTTGCAGATAACACTACATATGTTTTCTCCCACCCAAACCCAGTCATACTCGCCAACACTGTCAATGCCGAATTGCAGAAAATATCTGCCTGGATGACAACTAATAAACTTACCCTGAATACTGATAAAACCTATTTCATTCAGTTTGGAAACAAAGCTGCAAATGTCCCACTTAACATAATGCTAAACAGATCACCAGTCACAAGACTTGCAGAGGGAAAATTCCTAGGTATCCATTTTGACAGTAGCCTTAAGTTCCAGACACATATACAACAAATCACCAAGAAAATCTCTAAGACTGTAGGCATACCATCAAAGATACAGTACTGCGTTCCACAATCAGCTCTCCTGGCACTGTACCATTCACTCATATACCCTTATCTCACATATGGAATTTGTGCATGGGGATCAACAGCATTAAATCACCTAAGACCTTTAATAACTCAGCAAAAGGCAGCAGTCAGAATGATAACAAATTCCCACTCCCGACAGCATACTCCACCAATTTTCAAGTCTAAATCTGCTCACCATTAAGAACATCCATACTTATTCATGTGCCTACTACATACACAGAACAATACATGCAAATATAAACCCTCCACTCAAACTTCTCCTCACCAACCTTAACAGGACACATGACCATAACACGAGACAGATTTCTTTTTGATGTACCCTATGTCCATATCACACCGTGCAAAAACTCTATGCACATAAAGGGCCCCAAAATATGGAATTCATTACCAGAAGATACTAAAGTAACCCAGTCTGAAAATCAATTTAAGACTCTTCTCAAAAGCCACTTAATCACCCTAGACTAAATGCTCAGTACTCACATACTCAATACATATTCCCATATCACAATTTCAACAATTACTTTTGAACCTTTTATCCATTGTTGACAGGAATATAATTGAATCATTGTTTCACAAAAAGCATTTTTGAATATATGAATATATCTTTTGTCATATATAAATTAGATTCACATATAATTAATAATCCACTGTACAACTATTGATATAATTAATAATCTACTGTACAACTATGATATAATTCTTAGTGTTAAGTAGTCTGTAAGCCAATAATGTTAAGTCGGCCCATAATGCCTAAGCATAATAGAGGCTCTCTTTGCATTGCAACCCATTATTGTAAATACATAATCTCAATGTACTATTTGCAAAGACAAATAAATAAATAAATAAATAAATTATTATCATTATTATTATTATGGGGAAATGCTAAACTCGTAGGGATTATACAACACCTGGGGGGGGGGAGGGAAGGAAGGCATTCAGGCTTAATTCAGGGAACTAGAGCACAGATCCAATTCCCTAGATCAAGAGCCCCTCACCAGCATCAAGGAACCTCCTTTGATGGGTCTCTGTGATTAGCAGACAGAAGTTTGAGGCTCCTTGCTTTGGGCTGAATGACTCCCACAGGTTTAGTGCTTCATGTAAACAAGACTACATGAAATAATGTTACACATTATACTGTAATTGCAATATTAAATGCAGATGTTTTATTTTATTGTTATGTTTTCAGGAGCAGATAGCTTGGCATACCTAAGTATTGATGGTCTGGTGAAGGCAGTGAAGGACGGTGTGGTTAGTAAAACGTGTACACCATCAGGCCATTGTACCGCTTGTCTTGATGGAAAGTATCCTGTGCACCTTGAATGGTAGCACCAATCATGGGCGTAAATTTATAATATATGTTTGTTACTGCTGATGACTTTTAACTAGCTGTAGAATTGATTTTTTTAATGAAAGTTCTGTTTTTCTGCTAACTTTATGTATTTTGTATATAATTGATGGATATCAAATAGTAGGTACATGAATTTCCAATTTTATATTGTCCTTAGTTCATGACATACATAATATCTGCCTCTAAACGAGTGTTATATATGAGCACATTCTTGAATGTGTACTTAAGCAGGATGAACTTAACAATTTTTCACCATAGTTTACTATGTTTTGGGCCATCTAGACCATTGTCAAGTCATTGCAGAGTGAGAAACATCAGAGATCAGAAGATGGACTGGGGAAATGGAGGGAAAAGGAGTGGGAGAAGCATTTCTAGAGGAGGAAGAGTAGGAAGTGGCAGCAGCATGTAGTAGCAATGTTGGTAATACGTAATGGTACATAAGAATAAAAGAAGAGAGTAGCACTGCAGTAGGACTACTGGCTCTGCTAGGAAAGAAAAAGGTGAAAGACAAAGGAAGAACGTAAGACAGGTCAAGAGAAAAGGTGAACTATTCCAGCCACGTTACCATGACATTTATTCGTTATCTCTGTTAGTATTTTACCATTATGAGGTTCAATTTAAGCCAGAATTTCATACTACTGCAAAATTTAACTGTGTTTTTTTCTGTTAAGATTAAGTTTATTCCTAACTACAGAATTACGAAGTTAGAAAATGGTGTGACAGCATGAAAGCAGAAATTTAATGGAATAAGATTAGTTAAGAAGGGTGTATACATTTGGGAGTGTCCAAGGGAAGAGTTAAAGCGTTATTGAGACTGTATTCTACTTGGAGCAAACTGCCTTCAGCAATAAGTTATATGATGTATCCTGGGTCCTCTCGTTTTACAAGAGATCCAGACCCACAGGTAAATATCCTGCAATTAGTGAGGGTTTACTGTATTTAAAATAAACTTACTCACTGTCACTAACCTTGAATCTCAGTCACCTTGATTCTCACTCACCTTCACTCAAAAGCAACTAGGAATATCCCAGGTTACCCAGTAGTAGGACTAAGAATAACAGTTGGCTCAATAAACCATTTTACTTAATAGGTCATATATAAGTAAATAAATATTGTTTTGTGAAAAAATTTAAATCTGTACTCTCCAGGAAATCAGTTGCATTACAACAATAATAGTTACACAGAAAACAAAAAAATTATTCTTTAGATTAGTGCTGTCTTGATCCTGTGTATGTTACAGTACCTATAACATCACTGGCAGTGTCAATCAAGTTTACAGCAGATGTACTATCAGTCTAGGTAATTTCACTCCTGGCATTTAAACTCCTAGTAATTTTACTTCCTATATAAAGCAGTTGAATTCGAATAGTTTTGAAATCTATCCTAAAATGACTTAAGCCAATCTAACGTAATGTAACTCAACCTAAGTATATATGATAGTTTTAATGCTTTAAAAAATAGTTCAAATAAAATGTTATAAATTTTTATGTTTTAAAGTGATTAAAATAAATATTTCATGTTTTTAAGACTTTCATGTAGGGAATGAAATTACCGAGAACAGAGTAGACCAAGAGTCAAGTGGCACCTAGCTGTTACTCAGTGCTAGTATTTTGAAACAAGTCTCCAAGTTCTTTATTCACTTTTCTCACTTGGTACACTACACTAATATATGCAAGGTGGTATATACAGTTAGTTTTTGCATCTGCTATAGACTTGTGGATGGAGGGGGAGAGAAAATTTCAGACCTTTATTCTAAAACCTGCATTACCCACAGTCATTTAAAACAATACTGTAACTTGATAAAAATATATTTTAGTGTTAAATTATAAAATTAAGAAATTCACAAAATATTGGTATAAAAAGGAAAATAATTAAATAAGCAGGGAAGCCATGGTTACCAATCTTGGTGTTATGATATGAATAAAACCCTTCCTGACTACAAGGAGAGAACAGCCAACATATTTAATCACACAATAGGCAAGCCATAAAAGTTACAGGCCAGTGTGGTCTCCACTGGACTATACCAGCCTAATAAGATATATCCAACTATATTCTATGGACCAGTGGATAGCACATTGGCCTGTGAGTTTTACAACTCTCTTGTCATAGGCTTGAGCCCCACCCATTTTGCAATTTGTTTGGAATCGCGTTTATACGATTTTGCGAGTCGCAGCCAGCATACTTGCATTTGTCAGTAGGAAAGTGCATACTGTTATGCATCTGAGCTGGTTGCTTGTGATAGTCCATGGACAGATATATTATCTGGATGATCAAATGTAGTGTTGAGGATATGTGCTCTGTACCAAAATATTCGTGTATAAATGCATGAAACAGTTTGCAGTAGTATATCCTCAACATGCCAAACCCATGTGGTAAGCAGTTCACAAACTACAGATAGTATATTAGGTACTGTTTGCTGCATATAATCAAACAATGATAGTCACTCATTGTAAATAAAAACACAATGTAATACTGAAGATGAGATAGTTTTAAAATTACTGTACCATCTCAGTCTTAAAATTTATACTAAAAATAAAATGGTATAATGAAAATCCCACTGTAAAAACAGTTAAATAATTTTATAATTTTTTTTTCTTCAACAAGTTGGCTTTCTCCCACCGATATACATGTATATATATGTATGTATGTATGTATGTATATATATATATATATATATATATATATACACACCTACCTACCATCCGACTTACGACCGAGTTCGGTTCCGAGAAACCGGTCGTAAGTCGAACTTTACTACTGAATATCAACAAAACATTTTTGTAATGACTTTATTTTATTGTTTTATTTTGGTATTTCATGTTTTACTTTACTTTTTATGCTGTTAGTACTGTATTTTATACTGTAAGGTTTAGGATAAACACTGTGTACAACACAAATAGTTGTTTATTTCCCAGAAATTTGGCATAAAAAACACGGTAGGTGTGTGTATATATATATATATATAGCTGGACTTGAGTACTGCAAATGGGAAGTACAATGACTGCACTTTAAAGGAGGGGTTTGGGATATTGGCAGCTTGGAGGGATATGTTGTGTATCTTTATATGTACAGTATATGCTTCTAAACTGTTGTGTTCTGGGCACCTCTACAAAAACAGTGATTATGTATGAGTGAGGTGAAAGTGTTGAATGATGATGAAAGTATTTTCTTTTTGGGTCACCCTGCCTCGGTGGGAAATGGCTGACTTGTTATCACAAAGATACAGCAGAAAGTAAAACAACATAGGTAACTCAGAGGTACATCTCGAATACTTCGTCCAGCTCCCCGGCGGTGGGCAGTGCTGTATAGCCCTTGTGGCTTAGCGCTTCTTTTTGATTATAATAATAATCCCCAGCAGTGGGCTGCGTGCCCAGAATGCTGCAGGCATTTCCTCTCTGGATTGCAACACTGAGTCTCTGAAAGAGGAAGCTGGTCGCCCTGTGGTCCTTGGTTTCTATGATGAGCTTTTCACCCAGCTCTTTGAGGAACTTTAGAGCACACTTGCCCCATGCTCCAAGGGTCTCCGACCCTATTGGGATGAAGTTATAGCAAGGGGGAAGGTCTTCATATTTGCGGATCTTCTGGGTCTCCCTGTGGCTGGCCGCTTCACCCATAGGCATATGCATGCATGCATGCATGCATGCATGCGCGCGCGCAATAAGATCACAGTAAACAGGTGATTTCAGAATATGCAAAACAACCACTGTGAAAGAATAATGAAATTCCAAGCGCTTTCATAACTACTCACATTATCATTATATACACACACATACATACAGTACACTACATTAGTTTTGTATAAAAAAAATCAACATTCCAGCTTGATTGTATTTCCCTGTAAAGTTGTTTGCACACAAACTTTCCAGAATATAGTCAAGACAGGTAAGTAAAGCACACAGTGATACTTCTGTCATGCTTATTTTTAAGTTGATCAAATAAGCAAACTGCCTCAAAAATAATTCTTCCAAATGTCTCATATTTTGCTAGGTATGTTTAGTGAATTAACATGATGGAGCATACATGTTTTGAATTTTGAACTAAAATTAATTTACCAACTTTGTCTAAGCTTGGTGAAATTAATGTAATTTAGCATAAGCAAACCAAACCTATCTTAGGTCAACCTAAATTTAATATTTTCTTATATACGTCAATGAATGCATTAATTTTGTGATGCTCAGAAAGATTTTTGAGGAGTCACACTTAAATGTACACTTGGCTGTTTGGAAAAATGATCATCGCTTTATAAGCTAAGAGCACTCATTTGCGGCATCGATACCCTTACTGTTCCAACAGTTCATAAATTTTAATCCACTTGTGCAAGTTTTGTCCAAGTACTGTATTTTTAATGAAACCAACACCACTACTTTTTATAAACTACCAATATAACAAGTTTGTTCACTAAAATATTGTACAGTAACTAGATATTATGTGTATCTTAAAACAAAAATTAATTGCCCAAAATGCTGTGCATATTATGGGCTTCACAGGACATACCTTCATCCAATCTAAGGTCTAAATTCACATTACACGTAATCTATTCTTTGAGGAATAAAATTGTTAAACTACTGCTATTAATATCAACTAATGTGCAATTATTTGGAGTCGTCTGACTAAACAGTGCACCGAGTTGGCGGCGTTCTGAAGCTTCTCGTTAATATTATTATTATTATTATAATAATTATTATTATTAATTTAGGGAACTGAAGCTTGCTTATTATTATTATTGCTACAATGGACCCTTGGTTTTCATGTTTAATCCGTTCCAGAGAGACCGGCGAAAACTGAAGCCATTTTCCCCATAAGAAATAATGTAAATCCAATTAATCCATTCCAGGCACCCAGAAATATTAACCAAAAAATTTTTTACCTGTAAGATAGATTTACATGCACAAAAGAATGAACATTCAACATGACACTTACTGTTATTGAAGACTGTTGTTGGTGGATGGAAGACAGGGAGGAGGGGAGAGGGAAGAGAGGTTATTCTTTGGGAGGGGAATCCCCCTCCATAAGGACTCGAGGTACCAAGTCCTTATCCGGGGTCACTTCCCTTCTTTGTTTTTTAATGCCATTAGGACCAGCTTGAGAGTCACTGGACCTGTCGCACAAAATATCCATCCAGATAGGTCTGTTTCTGGCGTCTCTTTAAGATTTGCCTAAAATGGGACATGGCATTGTCATTGTAAAAGTCACCAGCACAGATTGCAACAGCTTTCTCAGGGTGATGTTCCTCCACAAATGAATGCACCCTACTCCACATTGCTCAAATCTCCTTAATCTCTGAAGAAGGCACCTTCTTCAATCTCTCTTCCTCCTCCTCTGAAGCAATTTCCTGAGCTGTGGTCTGTTGCTGCTGCAGATGAAGCTCTTGCAGCTTATCAGTGGTTAGCTCTTGATTGTGGTCCTCCGCCAACTCTTCCACATCCTGGCCACTCACATCCAACACCATGGAATTCCCCAATGCTACAATTGATTGCATAACTGGCATAGGGTTGTCAGGGTCCAAAATCTTTGTTGAGGATACAATCTGGCAACAAATTTCTCCAAGCAGAGTTCATTGCCCTGGAAGTCACTCCTTGCCAAGCCTTATCTATAAGGCTTATGCATTGGAAGATATTGAAGCGATCCCTCCAGAACTCTCTCAGGGTCAATTCACATTCCGAGGTTGTCAGAGCACCTTTGAAACATTGCTTTGGTGTACAGTTTTTTGAAGTTTGCAATGATCTGCTGGTCCATGGGCTGGATGAGAGGAGTGGTATTAGGAGGCAAGAACTTCACTGTTACAAAACTGAATTCCTTTGACAATTGGTCTTCCAAGTCTGGAGGATGAGCAGGAGCATTGTCCATTAACAGGAGGCACTGGAGTGGCAATTTATTATCCAGGAGGTATTTCTTCACACTCAGGCCAAACACTTCATTGAACCATTCCAGGAAAATTTCCCTCGTGACCTATGCCCTACTGTTAGCCTTCCACATCACACACAATTTACTCTTGACGACACTGTTTTTTCTTGAACACACTGGGATTTTCAGAGTGATACACCAGTAAAGGCTTCACTTTGAAATCCCCACTCGCATTACCACACAACAAGAGTTAGACTGTCTTTCATAGGCTTGTGTCCTGGGTGTGCCTTTTCCTCCTGCGTGATGTAGGTCCTCTTTGGCATTTTCTTCCAAAACAGGCCTATCTCGTCACTATTGAACACTTGTTGGGGTTGGAATTTTTCAGCCTCTACATAGTCTCTGAATTCTCGCATGAATTTTTCAGCCGTATGTTTGTCTGAAGTGGCACCCTCACCATGCCTTACAACACTGTGTATACCACTTCGCTTCTTGAATTTTTTGAAACAACCTTTGCTGGCCTTAAATTCACCAACATCAGCACATGTTGCAGGCATTTTCTTTGAGATCATCATGCAACTGCCTTGCCTTTTCACAAATTATTGACTGCACAGCACTATCTCCCGCTAACTGTTTCTCTTTGATCCACACCAACAGCAATTTCTCCACATCTTCAATTGTTTGGGACCTCTGTTTTGTTATCGCATTCACCCCTTTCACAACATCAGCTTCCATGATTTCTTTTCTCTTCACTACAATGGAGCTGATAGTTGATGGCCCCTTCCTGTACATCCTGCCGAGGTCGGCAGTGCGTATGCCACTATCATATTTTTAAAAGATTTCTTTTTTCATTTCTACGGTGTTCCTCACTTTCTTTATCAAAGGACTGGCACTAGGAGCTTTCTTTGGGACCATGCTTATTTAGCAGTCACACACAATAAACAAGTGCCAAAAATGTTTCGTATGACCTCGCAGGATATGTTCACTTACCGAGAAACTACACGACACTGCCTGAGAATGAGTGTGGGAGGTGGCTGTGCGCGCTGGGCACTGGACAGGTTCTATACCATCGACAAAAACTGAGGAATTTGATGAAAACGGAACCAATATTTTGATGAAAAAACTTGGCAAAAACGGAAGTCAGCGATAACGGAGATCGACGAAAAAGGAGGGTCCACTGTATTATTATTAATTTAGGGAACATTCTCTATTATGTTTTTATACAATATTTCTTAATTATAAATACATTGTTTGTGTTTTCCTTATGAAACTAGTGATCTAGTGCAGTTAGCCTCACAAACACTCCATTTCCAGAAGGGGAAGCATGGAAAGATATGGTCAGTGTGGGAGCGGCAATGGCCGCCACCACTAATCACACAATGGCATATTTTATTCATTCTAGAGTAGTATGTATCATGTTTGTTATTTTTATTGTTTATTATGTCATATTAGATCAAATGTGATAGATAAGTAAGCCGTAGAGTTGATATTAGCATTATATTGAAGTATTCTGTCCTGCTTTCCGAGAGCAGGAATTCAGCTGGAACGGATTAATGGTATTTCAGTTAATTTAAACGAGGAAAATTTATTTGATATATACGAGCAAACCGAGTTATGAGCTAGGTCACGGAACAGATTAAATTTGTAAGTTGAGGCTCCACCATACTAGTGTCTAGACACTTCAAAAGCATAAACCTACCAAGAAAAAATAAATTATTCTAATGAAATATTATAATATACAATCAGTCCTATGCTAGGCACAGACACCGTAAGTCTCTATCATGCTCGCTGCAGTTTGTTTTAGGTTTAACGAAAAGTAAGCCTTGAAATAATTTTATAAAGACTTATAAACCAAGGTCCACTTCAGTGTCCTAAAAGAAGGAACATTACTGTAAAATGGTTGGAAAGGAACTGAATGTGTTGAGACAGCTACTGTGATAGTTTGTGCCAGTTCTTTATAGTATTTTGGTATAAAACCCCAATATATATTGAATAAAATAAATTATGTATATGGTGGCTTAATCATGGTTATGACTGAATGTAAAGTGCTAAACCTATGTGGGTCACTCAGCATTGATAAATGGTCAAGCTGAAGAAAAGGTGGCAAGAGGATTGCTGTATAATTTTGCTTTATTATAACTGAAATCTCATATTTTCATAAATATATTGGTCTTTAATAATGTTATTTTCCATGAATAAAATTACCATTTTACTCTTCTAGAATAAATTACCTTTGTGGGTTTAGCACTTTGTAATAATAATCTAGAATAAATTTCCACAAAATATAAGGTGTAATTACAGTGGACTCTCATAAATTGCACAGGTTAAGATCTTGAAATTGGCACTACCGGGTACTTATGAAATTGCAATTTGGTGTGAATAACACATGAAAAATAGTATTGCATTTTTGACATCTCCCAAAATACCAAACATTTTTGCTTAACCCTTAAACTGTCCAAAAGTAGATCTACGTCCACGTGTGGGGGGGCTCCGAACGTAGATCTACGTTTTTTTTTTTTACATGCTTTCAAATGGGGAAAATCAAGGTCAGAGCACTACGCACGTGAACGTAGATCTACATTTGGACAGTTTAAGGGTTAAATTTCTTATTAAATAATAAAAATATAATGCCATTGCTTATCTAGAAACATGCCATGAGAGAGAAAAAATACATGTAACTTTTAACTAGGATAACCCAATAATTTTGATGTGATTTTACACATAGCTAAAAAAGGTTACCTTAAATTCTGATGAAGATATTCAAACAAGGGTAGTGTATCAGCTACTGTCACAATGACATTAAATCATTACCTGTCATTTCTAAGCACTGGAGAGGGACTGAAAGAGTTGCTGACTCATTTCAGTGTGTATTCCTGCCACAGAAACTGGGAAGCAAGGCTCAACATGGTGTGAGGGTGATGGTCCTCAAAACCACCACAACCATAAATATTATTTTAAACAACAGTGTCATGTGGTGAAACTATAAGCTTAAAAAGTGACAAGAAAGAGTTTTATCCTACATTAAATTACTTTTTCTCGTGCTTGGTTTTGATTATAATAATAATCTCTTGTTTGTTGCTACAAAAGTGTGTAGGAATAGGTGATGTAGTCCTTCTGGGCTACAAACCTGGCCAGAAAATTTTCCTTTGTCCTGTAATCAGCTGATGCACTCTCAAAGCTTCAATATACAACTTTCTTATGTAAAACAAGCAAAAGTGTTTAGATTTGTTCTCACTTTCAGTTCCGTGTTCTTTGTCCTTAATTTTGTTGCTAGGGAAGTGTGTAGAGGTGGTTGATGTAGCCCTCCTGGCCCACAACCTTATCAGGAAAATTTCCTTGGCACTACATCATAACTTCACACGTACCTTTCTTGTTCAATAAAGTTAACTAATCACCAACATATTCAATAATTGTATAAATATACCTAGAGTGGGAAAACAACTGTTAAAGGCATGGGAATGTAGAATTATGGGTTATTAGTCTTGTGCATGACTCACCACTGCATACCTCACAGCATATATACCTAAATTTAATTAGAAATCATCAGTATCATTTACTTCTCATCTTAATCCCTCCAATATCACTAGAATTACTTTAGGGTGTCATGGTTAATGTCCAGAGACAAGATGGAGTGATGAAAAGATTTAAAATGGAGAGATAAACACAAGAGATTACTGTCAAAGATGCCTCCAGAAGGCAACTGACCACTTTTGTGGGTGTTTACACCAACAAGTGATGCCCCAGGTGCAGAGGGAAAGTATCTCGTCACACATCTGAGTTTTTTAGTGTGCAATTTAATGTTTTGGACACAAAATTTAAATAGTTACAGGTGTACAAATTGAGTCTACTGTATATTGCAAATAGCAATACAAGGAAAGCTCACTTGTTGGAATCAGTGTGTTGAAAGTGGTCAATGCAAGATGCCAATGGAAAAGGATTTAGTGTTGTACATATTAGAACAGAATTTAATTGCAAGACCACTGAGTGACACTGCTGTCAAGGATCCATTGCAAAAATAATAATGGGTCCCAGGACACTTTTTAATGTGCAGATAATAGAATTAAGCCCTGCATCAGGATATTGTGCTCTACTGACAAATGTATACAGTTTGAGTGTTAAATAAATTTGCAGCAGCCATAACACAGACATTAGTTTATTATCTGAACGTAAATCTCTGCAAACATTATTTGACTGCAGCAAAAACTTTAGTTCAGGGCAGTACCTGACAATGCAAGCCTCAGCTTACAGACTTGAATTAAAAAAAAAAAAAAATTGTTAACCAGTTTGCTTTTCATACTAAAGAACTTAATGCCCAGCCTGACATAAACTCAGTGGTGTCCAAGGCATTGAAGATATTATATAAAATGCTAGACTGTTCTCTTAATTATTTTAACAATTAGAAGAAACTTTAACTGTTTCTTTTCCAAATATACAAACTGCAGAATACTAAAACAGTATAATTAAATTTAAATATTTTCATATTTTATAGAAAACTTGTTTATTTGGGAGTGCAGTTATTGATGTTTCTCATCATTCATATTTAGTAGGTTTTTAAATACATACATATCTGAGCTTAAATCAAATTAAGGTCTGATGTTATTTATCTTTTCAGTGTAAAATACAGTGAAGTCTCAGAGTGATGGATTAATGTGCAGAACGGGGTTGTCCACTTAAACTGCACTGAACTGTCTGATGCAGAGGACTAGGTCCTTTGTATTGATGACACTACTAGACATGTACAAATGCTCCATGGAGCAGATTTAGTCTGCTGCATCACTAAGAGTAAACCGTAACATAGTACAGTAAGTTACCTGGAAATACGAGTTAAAAGTACAATACAGTAAGTTTTTTTTTTAGCTTTCCTAGTATAAAGGTGAGCCTAAACTACATCAATTCCTCGTTAAATTGAAACTCGGAATAACTTTTACCAAGTCAGAGTAGCTGTTAGGCTCCAGGAGTAATATTGTTTGTGGTGCGAGAAACATATGGGTAGACATACACCAGCAATGTATCTTGGGCCATTTTCATATGCTTGCTAGAACCAGCTGATGAACCTTTTTTGCTAGCCTCTACACTAAACTTAAGAATGTATGGTGAAAGTTTATCCTTGCTTTTATGAATATCACCAACACACCAAACTCTGCCTCCTTTATCAGTTCAGGTTCCTGCTTAGAACTCAGATTCACACTCTTGTTGCCTTACAGGCCATTGTTAATAATGCCGTATGTCAAACGTTAGTAAAGTGGTGATAAAATTTGAAAATCCAGGAACACTGAAGATGAAATGACTACAGGGCTCTGCTTACCCTGGAAGAACGAAAACAGGCAGGTCCTGGACGTAGCTACTCAGGCCTGTACTGGACAAACGTGATGCAGCGGACCTGGTCCTCTATATTGATGGGACTACTGAACACCTCCCGTATACGTGATGCAGCAGATGGTGTCCACTGCATCGATGACACTACTGGACACCCCCATACAGTGGGCTCAGAGCCTGTGTGTGTGTATGCGCGCTCGCATGTGTGTGTGCGCGCGTGTGTGCGTGTGCACGTCGCATCTGTACAAGCCATAGTGAAAGCCCTCCATCTGAGAAGGGAAAAATAAAAAAATCCCAGTTTCCAAACTTGCAAGTTATATGACCCACCTCAAGTCCTGCTAATTTCAGATAATGGGTAGATGACTGTACAGTACATCATATCAAAATACAAACATTTAAACAATTTGAATTAACTTGACTAAATGATAAAAAATAAAATAAATTGTTCTATACCAAAAGTTTTGTTACACAAAACTTTCTTTGGAAAAGAAAAAAATTAAGCATCAATTATACATAGAGAATAACTTAAGATTTATCTCTATAACCTCTATCACCAATAAATACAGATACGTATGTATATTACAATAAAAATATTAGCACAAAAAATCACCGGAACGACTTAAGATTTCACAGGACCACAGTTATCAATACTATTTTTACAAACATGGTAAATGGGTTCATAATCTTGGGTATGACAGACACTGACAATAGTGACTGCATATAAAGTAGCACAATACTTAAGAAGCAGCGACTGATGAATGTTTACTAAGGCAGTGCCGATTGACCACACTTTTACGACTAGACCGAAAAGGGCAGAATGAACACGAAAATGGCTTCTCCCCAGAGTGTCTACGACAATGTCTAATGAAGACAGAGTGCCAAGGTGTGGAATAATTGCAATGAAC
This sequence comes from Cherax quadricarinatus, assembly GCF_038502225.1. Lineage (NCBI taxonomy): Eukaryota > Metazoa > Arthropoda > Malacostraca > Decapoda > Parastacidae > Cherax > Cherax quadricarinatus. The sequence continues at coordinate 49,790,096 of NC_091310.1, read as the reverse complement.
ACAGCGATGCATCTTCTTTTCGGAATACATTTGAGTCAAGGATTTTGGAGATCTATTTCTGCGGTGAAACAGCTCATTACTGTTATTCTGTATCATCTGTAATAAAATTCACAAATTCAAATCCATGCAATTTCAGTGAAATAATAAACTTTTTAATTAAATATAACAGAGGAAATTTCCACGAAAAAATTAAGGCAAAAACCTGCAGTTAATTTTGCAAGTGCACTACAGTACGTTTAATCTCATGCTAACAACACTGGTACAAGAACTCTGCCTTACTGAAGGAGTGTTGGTGTTTGACTAGGTATAAAAGAGATCTATAGCAATTAAAACCAAAATACTGTAAACTTCTCAAACAACCTGGATCTCTCATATTTCAATAATACATGAAAAGACCTCAGAATAATCATAATTATCTTCATGCAGAGCACAAACTGCAGATCATTTAGTGCTGCATAGTACAGGGGTGTCTGACATTAACAGTATAGAGGCATTGTTGATGGCAAGTACAAGAGCAAAAGGGGGTAAATTATAGTTGTAAATCAGTTTCATAATCGGAAAGAATCCACATGAAAGGTGACTTCCAGAGAGGGAAGAGTAAACATGTTCGAGCAATGAAGGTCAAAATTCACCCTGTATACTCTAATGAAAAATACAATTTAATAAAAAATATTGGGTTGTCAATACAACCTGATAATTCTCACAATGGTGCATGAGGAGGTCATGTGAATCTGACGCGAAAAGTGAGACAACACAATTTCCTACAACTGGCAATGAAGCGAGGGTGATTACATGTCCTGTTGGTCACTAACCCATATTAATGGCATTACCAGCTCAGCAGTCTCTTGAGTATTGGAAGGCAGTTGAAAAAAGGGTAACTACTTGAGATTCATCCTGGACCTGGGATCAAGAGAGCGTGTAGGCCAGGACAAATTACAACAACAGGATATGTTGAATGTTGAAGACAGAGTAAAACAACTGAATTTAAATCACATTTATAAAATTGCTCACAAGCAGAGTCCAGAAATCTTGCTGCCAAGTTCGTCAAGGCTGGGAATCAATGCAAGTATAGTACTAGGGAAAAGAAACACAATTTTATAGTACCCACAGTAGGTGGTCAGGCTTCAAACACCCTTTATTGTACAGCAATAAAGGAGTGCAATTGACTGCCTGCACATGTCAAAGCCTGTCATAGCAGGAGCCAGTTCAGGAAGAGGGCTAGAAGGTACTTAATGAATGAAGCTACAGAAAGGGAGGAGAATGATTTCTTGTATAGATAACATACACGTACCTATTACTGTGATCTGATCCTTTCTCTAATGTTAATGTAAATAACTCAGTTTACCTTATTCCTAGTATACCTCCTCGTATTGTAACTGTTTTTCACATAGTTGAGGTACTTAGAATTTTTAAACTGTTAAGGTTTAAATAATAAGATATAACAAATACCCCAGTGGAAATAAGTCACTTGGACTTTTTTTTGAGGTTATCCTAGGTAATCTACATATATTTTGCTATGTATGACAATTTATGTAACAGTATTTTTGTGTATCTGTACCTGTATAAACTTACTGGAAGAGACTGGGAGGTCATGAATTTCAGAACATCCAGAGCTCCATGAGGATCAAAGACTCGACAAATAATTAAATTTTTGTCTTTTAAATGTGACATACAGTGTGGAATGTTGGATTAGGAGACGTGAAGACTAAAGCTGAGCCGCTTGCAAAGCGCACCGAGTCCAAAATTACAAAAAAGGATAAGGCAGACACAGTACTTTAGCAAAAATGCATAGAATTCTGCTGTGAAATATAGTAACTAACTGTGGCAACAGTCACTGAATTATATTACCTGGAGTAATCAGCTACTGATCTGGCTAGCAATATCAGTTTGCTTACTCAGTAAGTACTAGTTTAAATACCTTTTGTAACGCACATCATATTTGTAGGACTGCACGTGTAACTATATTATTTGTGTGTTGGTGGAGGAAACTTTTATGTGCATATCATAATCTAAGGTTATGGGAGTGTTCATGACATGGTACTTAGCAGCTCAGTCTCAGACCTGATCAATCTGTAAATTATAGATGAAATTGTTATTTAGGTTATGGGAGTGTTCATGACATGGTACTTAGCAGCTCAGTCTCAGACCTGATCAATCTGTAAATTAAAGATGAAATTGTTATTTAACTAAACAAAAGTTATTCAATGTAATTTAACCCCTTCAGGGTCCAAGGCAAAAATCTGAAGTGGTGCTCCAGTGTCCAAGAAATTTTGAAAAAAAAAAATATATATTTTTTCTTACAGAATTAAAGAGCATATTTTTGTGAAGGTAATAAGACAAAAAAAAATTCTGATCAGTACTTACCGAGATACAGTGCCAAGAAGTTTGTCGAAAATGATGTGGTGGCAGCAACATCGACGAATTCCACATACGCGCATTACATTATTTTGCGGTTTTTATTGTTTTTTCTTTTCTTTTCCAATTTTTTTCTATTCCTACTAACATTTGGGGCCTGAGAGACCAATACTGTATATAATGTATATATATAAACTCACTGTATTGAACACAATAACCGCACTAAAGTTATTATCATATTATTGTTTACCACTGTTGTTTATTATAATAAACATGCACAAATCTTGTATAATACTAATGTTCTATCATATATTTACATATTTACAATCACTGGACATGGTTTTAGAACTGCTGGAGCTTGTGGAACTCCTTGAAACAAGGCACCATGCACAGAGGCACCTTACATTCCTCACACATAAACCGAGTGTCTTTGCGACTTTGTTGCCGTCGTTTTGTTTGTGCACAGACGATGCATCTCTTCTGAGCAAATTTCTTCTGAGTTGAAGGAAGTTGTATTATGAAATGATCACCTTCCCTCCTCAAACGCTTGGGTATATCCTGAGGAATTCGAGGACCGTGTTGTATAGCAGGTGTTCTTACCTGGTACTTCATTATGAGTTGTCTGACAACAGACAAACAAAATTCACCATACGGTGGTCTGTTGCCAGTCTTTATTTGGTACATATTATATGCATTCAGCATTGAAATGTCCATGAGATGGAAGAAAAGTTTCATGTACCACTTGTAACTCTTACGAACGCAGTCAACAAAACTAATCTGCATGTCACATTTGTCAACCAAGCGCATGTTTTGTGTATAATCAATCACTGTCACTGGTTTTCGAATACGTTCATTAGTCACTCGATCAACTTTGCCACTGTCTTGCATTTCATTACGGTGAATGGTTGTCAACAATGTGACATCTCGTTTGTCATGCCACCGTAATGCCATGATGTCATTGGCAGTAAACACCTGCACGTCATCACCACGAGCACCTGCGTTGAGCCTGGGCATATGTTTACGATTAGAACGCACTGTGCCACACACATCTGTCTTGTTCACTCGCATGAAATCACTGAGTAATGGGCTTGTGTACCAGTTATCGGTATATAATGTATGCCCCTTACCAAGATAAGGTGCCATCATGTTTCTCACTACATCACCTGAGATACCCAATAACATCTTGGTATCTTTCAATGTTTTACTACCCGTGTATACAACAATATCCAACACCAGGCCACTGTCACAATCACAGAGTACAAACAGTTTTATACCAAAGCATTTCCTCTTGCTCGGTATATACTGCTTGAATGACAGTCTACCTTTGAACAAAATCAAAGACTCGTCAATTACAAGATTCTTGAATGGATAAAAGTATATGCTGAACTTTTGTTTGAGATACATGAAAACATTTCTAATCTTGTATAACCTGTCACTTCTGTCAGGCCTGGTTTTGTCAGAGAAGTGCAACATACGTAAGAGTAAGATAAACCTGTTCACTGGTATGATTTCACTGAAGACCGGGGTAGAAATTAGCCGATCTGTGGACCAGTATGCTTTTATATTATGCTTATAGACGTGAGGCATAAGCATTATTGTTGCAAAAAGCAAATACATTTCTGCAACAGTCGTCTCTTTCCACCTGTGTAGTCTTGACTGTGGTGATAAGATCGTATTTGCCATGGTGTACTCAAAATACTTATTACTTTCCCTGACAATAATTTCCATCAATGGCTGGTCAAAGAATAATTCAAAGAATTCCAGTTCATTGGCCGTGGTTCCAAGGGGACAAGTAGGTAGAATTCCACTTTGAGAGTCATCAAATTGGGATTTTGCTGCCAATCCCACATACGGTTTGCTGGTGGATACTGGACATCATAGTTTGGTTGTGCGGGTGGTTGTGGTGGGCTGGTGGCTGACGCTCCGCTTTGTCCTTGAACTGACGAGTCAGCAGCGTGGGTCCCAGCGTGGCCTGGTGAGTCACGCATGGCGGTGCCACTACCATCACCACTAACACCATCCACTGATGCCTGTGGTCTATCCATGCCAAGTGTAGCCACATCATCCTCACTATCACTACCTAAAACTGGTGTAGGGCCACGGGATGTACTCCGGGATGTACTCCGAGATGTACTCCGTCCCCTGGGCACAGCATAGGGTACACTACCCGAGCGCATGCGGCGGCGAACATACCGACGCTTCACTGGTGAATATGTTTCCTCACTATCACTACTCGAATGATCGTCGAGCGCAATAAAATCACAATCCACGTCACTATCATCATTACTGAAGTCAGAGGCCTGGCCACGCGAAAATATTAGTTTTCTCTTGCGTTGAGGAACAACCGACCGTGAGTCACGAGTGCCCACACCAGAGGTAGAAGGTTGAGGATCGTCAGGGTTTTCTGCACTATTATCGATATCCTGGTCATTCTTTTCGGTCACTGACTGATCAAAGTCGTAGAATTCGTCTTCATTTCCACTTCCATCAGTGTCAGAACTATCAGATAGGAAGAGGAGAGTCCCAATTTTCCGGGGAGTGAGAGCTGACTTGCGACGAGGCATGGTGAACAAGGGTGACTGAGCCGGCGTTCCCACAATGCTATGCAGGCGCCTAGATTTTTTGTTTATGGCGCACACCCACCGCGCAGACCCATTCTCTCACATGTAGGCCTATGAGAGCTCTCGCGCTAAATTTGACGGCGCTAGAATTTTGGCGTAGATCTACGGTTTGGACACTCAACGTAAAGCCGTAGATCTACGGGACGGACCCTGAAAGGGTTAATGTGATTCTATGAATAATATTGTCTTTATTAAATTGTGTCATTGTGTGTTGAATATGTAGAGTATTTAGCTTAAAATAGGAATTATTTTGTAATGGTCATGACAACTGTATTTTGTTTTGATGAGGCTTGGGGTGTGTAAGCTCCCTCCAGTTCTCTCGATCTATGTAAAGTAAAAGGATACAAGTGCAACTAATGTGACATTTTTTTTGTGGCAACGTTTCGCTCTCCAGGAGCTTTGTCAAGATGTAACGGCCTGACAAAGCTCCTGGAGAGCGAAATGTTACCACAATCAAAATGTCACATTAGTTGCACTTGTGTCCTTTTACTTTACATATTGTCGGTAATTATACCAACTTTATTGCAATCTCTTGATCTAGTAATAATGTCAGCAACTGGTGAAAAAGACACAAATGCAGAGAGAAATTTTATTGAAACTTATTGTCATTGTCCACAGAAGCTGTTCATAAGCAAAACAATTCAATATAATTCCTCTCTGCAAATGTTTTTTTTTTCACCTGTAGTGCAGCATGTTGCATGGAGGCTAATGTTGTTTCTAGGTTTCTGTACCAACTGTGTAGTGCACCTGGACAGGGGTTCCTGGGTATGTGATGGCTGTTTTTAAATAATATATTTCTACTATATTCTTCCTCTGTAAGCCATGCGTGTGGTAAGAGGCGACTAAAATGCCGGGAGCAAGGGGCTAGTTACCCCTTCTCCTGTATATACATGTATTACTAAAGTTAAAAAAAAAAAAAGAAACCTTTGTTTTTCTTTTTGGGCCACCCTGCTTCGGTGGGATACGGCTGGTGCATTGAAAGAAGATATTTCCAGTACAGTAGGGCCCCACTTTACGGTGTTTTGCCTTATAGCGTTCTGCTAATACGGACATTTCAAATTATGACCAAAACTCGCTATACGGCTCTTCCCCATGTACAGTGTATCTTAATGTGGCCAGTGATAAATTCTTTTTGTTATCATACCTGAAATTTGTTATAGTGATATTACAATTTAATTTTGATACCCAGTTTGTTTGCCATTTACCTTTCATTTACCTTTTATTTCACCTGTGGTCTAGCACATCCACTATAGGTGATGCCCATTATCTTTTATTTTTTATTTGCATTACTGTAGTTATTTATACAAACGGTTAAGCTAATGCACTAGCACAGTCAAGATAACATAACTAGAAAGGTAACATGGAGAAACAGCACTCTACAAAGGATTTAGAGCCATTGGTGTGCATAGTAGCAGTATTTGAATGTGACTTAAAGTTATCAAGGAATAGTGAATGCAAAGCAGAGACTATTGATGGAAAGGTAGAAAGGCAGACTTATGCAAGTTTCTGCATTTATGTGAAAACTGGTTATATATAACATAAGGTGTTGTTATTGTACAAGTGCTCCATAATTTTATAAATAAAGTCATCAATTTGTGGGAGCTTTTAGGGAGTGAAGTCATGGTGTGATTATTGTGATAGCATCGCTGGGAGGATGTGCTGGAGTAAGGCTGAGTTAAGTAGTTTTTTTTTTTTTGTAATGTTCAGGCTGCAGGTTGTTTTTGGTAAATCTTTTATTCTCTTAACGAGCCGGCAGACAAGGGAAGAGGTGGTCATAGAGACCCACTATTGCGTATCAGTGAATTTTCCTATGGCTATTTTATATGTGAAATGTAGTGAAGGCAGGTTTTATGTTGTATACTGTATACTGTTATTGATAATATATGTATATTTTTCTAAAAGTGAGTTTATCTGTCCTTCCTAGTAATCAAACCTAAAGTTCTGACCACCTGTTTAATATTTTGTATAGTTTATGGAGCAGGGGGGGGCTTAGGGTAGCTTATTTTTAAATAACTTTATATATACACCTACACAAAGTATTTTACCCCTCTTTACTTCTATGTTAACTTCGTAACACACTGATCACAGAAACTCCCTTAGGTGAGAAGAAGGAAAGACTGACCACAGGAACTTAATAAGATGGAAGGGAGAAGGGAAAATCTGGACCATGGGAACATCTCAAGGTGAGACGGAAAAGTATGAGACAAGAGGAGGAAGATGAATTATATAAATGGGACTCTACAAGGATCTGTAGATAGACTGAAGGGAAGTAAATATAATGAATGCAATTTAAACAAACTTTTCTTGTTTTATTAATATCTAACAAAATGCTACAGGGAGTAGTTCCAAAACAATCACAGAAACTAACAAAAGACTGATGACAATGGATGTCTCAGTGATCCCATAATAATGGGATATTAGACTCATCACACATGCTTTTGACCAGGGATAACAAATACCTCTAGATAATGTGGCTGTGGAAACAAGAATATACCTGAACAATATAGTCTAGATTAGATAAGATTAAGGCCAAATGAAGATGAAGTGGCTAATAAGAGGAGAAGCAGACATAATGGGGAAAGATACATAACCATGTGGTAGTTTATGATACTGGTAACCTGAAGCTGTGTAACGTGGCTCAACAGGAATTGTAGTCAATAGTGCTCTATAATGAGGTGGCTGTCTGCCAGCATAATCAGTGGCAAAATTGTATGGGAAGCCAAATCTCACAAGAACTGAAGAGTCAGTTGATGGCACTTAGCAACAGGGGTAGTGCAAGATATCCTTCTTTGTGGCACTTCTACAAAGAAGGATATTGATATAAACACAAAGAACTGTCTGTGAGAAATGGCTTTAGAAAAGTGGTAGAAGGCCTCATAAGATATGATTTCTTCAGGTAGTGTCATAAGCTTTATCTGGTTTGAAAAAGTCATAAATATCAAGATGGAGTAAAGGATCTATGGTGAAACAACCTCTCCTATAACAGAACTGACAGGGAACATAACTGCCTTTAGGAATCACATGTCATTAATCATATGCTTCAGCAACTTTTAAATTAAACAGTAAACTTGCTATATATGTATCTATATCGGGATGAGATGTACCTCAGTACCCCTAGGTTTTAAAAAATCTTGAGGACTACTGCAGTTTTCTACTGGGAGGGGGAAAAAAAAAAACTCCTTCAGACTGAGTCTGAGTGAAGATATGCATGCTTTGGTGAAGGATGTGAATAGTATTACAAGCTCTACAAACAAGCACGTTGTTCAGGCAAAGTGAATTAAAAGTATCTTGGGCAAAATTCTTGTGTTTATAATTGCAAGGCAGCTCCACTAATAGAGGAAGATTAACAAGAGACACTTTGAAGACTTCTCCACTGGCATGTAAGGAACACAGAAAGAGACAAACCGGTAAGTGGGGCTGGTGGTTTTGCAGGTTCAGGTGGTTGGTGAGCTGATTGTACAACTCTTGCTGGGTATCGCAGCTGTAGCCTTCTAGTCCTAAAAATTCCTCGTAGTCATTACTTGCGTTCTGAAAAATAAAACACTAGTAATATAGTATTTTTTTTTTCAACAAGTCGGCCGTCTCCCACCGAGGCAGGGTGACCCAAAAAGAAATAAAATCCCCAAAAAGAAAATACTTTCATCATTCAACACTTTCACATCGCTCACACATAATCACTGTTTTTGCAGAGGTGCCCAGAATACAACAGCTTAGAAGTATATATGTATAAAAATACACAATATATCCCCCCAAACTGCCAATAATCCAGCAATCAGTTATTTTGTGTCCAGCATTACTGGGTGGCTTTGTTCAAACTGGCACCTAAACAAATACTATTAAAAGGAAGAAATATGCAGCAATAAAGGACCATAAGGAAAATTATGTGATCATCTGTTGCTGAAAATCCAGCTTAATCTTTCTCCTGAGGGTGCTGGATAATCTATAATCTACTGCTAACATCCCATATAAAAAAAATCACTGAAAGGGTTCTAAGAAGCAAGAATGCCAACCACCTAAATACCCATTAATTACACAACCCAGGGTAACATGGGTTTAGAGCAGGTCGCTCCTGCCTGTCCCAACTGCTGGACCACTATGGATGCTTTAGAGCATAAACACAATGCAGATGTAGAATACGCAGACTTTGCGATAGCCTTCAACAAGTGCGACCACGATGTAATGCTGCACAAAATTCGTGATAAATAAATAACAAAAAGTTGGATATAGAACGTCCTAACAAATAGAACACAAAGAATAGTAGTAAACAGAGTAAAGTCTGAGGCGGCTATAGTGAAAAGCTTTGTTTCACAAGGCACAGTACTTGCTCCCATCCTGTTCCTCATCCTCATATCTGACATAGACAGAGATGCCATCCATAGCTCTGTGCCTTCTTTTGTGGATGACACCCGAACTGCCACGAGTGTGTCCTAAATCGAAGACAATGCAAGACTCCAAACGGACATCAACCAAATCTTTAAGTGGGCCGCAAAAAACCATATGAAGTTCAATGAAGAGAAATTTCAACTACTCAGATATGGAAAACCTGAGGAAATTAAAACTATACAACAAATTCTAACCACACAATAGAGTGAAAAACTAATGTGAAGGATCTGGGAGTGATCATGTCAGAGGATCTCACTTTCAAAGATTACAACAATGTATCTACCTCATCTGCCAGAAAAATGATAGGATGGATAATTAGAACCTTCAAAACTAGGGATGCCAAGCCCATGATGATTCTCTTTAAATTGCTTGTTATCTCTAGGCTGGAATACTATTGTACACTAACTGCCCCTTTCAAGGCAGGCAAAATTGCTGACCTGGAGAGTGTACAAAGAACTTTCATGGCACACATAAGTATGATAAAGCACCTAAATTACTGGGAATGGTTGAAGTTCCTTGATTTGTATTCCCTGGAATGCAGGCAAGAAAGATACATGATAATATACACTTGGAAAATCCTAGAGGGATTAGTACTAAACTTGCACACAAAAATCACTCCCTACAAAAGCAAAAGACTCAGAAAGAGATGCAATATTCCCTCAATGAAAAGCAGGGGTGCCACATGTACACTAAGAGACAACACAATAAGTGTTAGGGGTCCAAGACTGTTCAACTGCCTCCCAGCATGCATAAGGGGGATTGCCAACAGATCCCTGGCTGTCTTCAAGAAGGTGCTGGACAGGCACCTAAAGTCAGTACCTGATCAGCCGGGCTGTGGTTCTTATGTCAGTTTACGTGCAGCCAGCAGTAATAGTCTGGTTGATCAAGCCCTGATCCACCACGAGGCCTGGTCACGGACTGGGCCGCAGGGGGTGTTGACCCCGAAACACTCCAAGTACAGTGGACCCTTGACCAACGCTAGCATCATCTAACATTAAATCCGACTAGCGATACATTTTAACGCAAAATTTTTGCCTCTAACTAGCGCTAAAAAACTTGACCAATGAGATTCGTTCCATCCGAGACTCGTCCACTTGTGGCCAGTGTTTACAAGCCAGCCAGCCACCACGGTCCCATCTAAACATATAATCGGAACATTTCATATTATCACAGTGTTTTTAGCGATTGCACCTGCAAAATAAGTCACCATGGGCCCCAAGAAAGCTTCTAGTGCCAACCCTACAGCAAAAAGGGTGAGAATTACTATGGATATGAAGAAAGAGATCATTGCTAAGTATGAAAGTGGAGTGCGTGTCTCCGAGCTGGCCAGGTTGTACACAAAACCCCAATCAACCATCGCTACTATTGTGGCCAAGAAAACGGAAATCAAGGAAGCTGTTTTTGCCAAAGGTGCAACTATGTTTTCGAAACTGAGATCGCAAGTGACAGAAGCTGTTGAGAGACTGTTACTGGTGTGGATAAACGAAAAACAGATAGCGATCATATGTGAAAAGGCTAGGAAGTTGCATGACGATTTAATTAGAAAAATGCTTGCAACTAGTGGTGATGTGAGTGAATTTAAGGCCAGCAAAGGTTGGTTTGAGAGATTTAAGAATCATAGTGGCATACATTGTGTGATAAGGCATGGTGAGGCTGCCAGTTCAGACCAAAAAGCAGCTGAAAAATATGTGCAGGAATTCAAGGAGTACATAGACAGTGAAGAATTGAAACCTGAACAAGTGTTTAATTGCGACGAAACAGGCCTGTTTTGGAAGAAAATGCCAAGCAGGACCTACATTACTCAGGAGGAAAAGGCACTCCCAGGACATAAGCCTATGAAAGACAGGATTACTCTGTTGATGTGTGCTAATGCTAGTGGTGATTGCAAAGTGAAGCCTTTATTGGTGTATCACTCTGAAACTCCCAGAGTGTTGAGGAAAAACAATGTCCTCAAGGACTTGACACCTCAAGTCCTAATGGAATGGGATTCCCCTTCTAAACACTAACACCATCTACACTCTCCCCTCCTCCCATCCCATCAATCATCACCAGATCTTCATTAAAGGTAAGTGTCAATTATTCTATTGTTATTAATCTATTGTTATTGTTGTTATTGTAATTATTCTATTGCATTAAACTTAATATTTCATGTGGTAACATTTTTTTTTTCATACTTTTGAGTGTCTTGCACGGATTAATTTGATTTCCATTATTTCTTATGGGGAAAATTAACTCGACTAACGATAATTTTGACTAACGATGAGCCCTCAGGAACAGATTAATATCGTTGGTCGAGGGTCCACTGTATACTCATGAAACCGTAATAACATGACTGCAAAGAAACCACAGAATGGGTGGGGTTTAATATCATTGGTCGAGGGTCCACTGTATACTCATGAAACCGTAATAACATGACTGCAAAGAAACCACAGAATGGGTGGGGTTCAAACCCATGGCAGGCGAGTCATAAAACTCATAGGCCAGTGTGTTAACCACTGGACCACCTAGCTCTAGTTGGATGAATCCTACTTACTTTCTTTTATAGATGAACTACAGAAGAGGTAAATACAGTACAGGTCTCCCTCAACATTCACGTTTTCAGCTTTCGCGGGCTTCACACATTCGCGAATTCCCAACCACCAAATTCCCAGCCACCAAATTCCCAGCCACCAAATCATATTCAAGTTTCCTGCCACCTGCGAGTCCCTACTACCCTCCCTCCGACCCCCGCAACTGGCAGCCAGTCCTCCCACCACTCAGTGTGGTGAGTGTTTTGTTTGTTCATTATTTGCTATTAAACTACAGTATAAATAATGTAAACACATTCATGACTGCATATTGGAATGGCTATTTGGACAGGTATTGGACGGTGACATCATGTGTTTACTCTTGAACACAGCAAAGAATCAAACATTTCTGCTACTGCTAATAATAACAATAGTAATAATAATAATAATAATAATAATAATAATAATAATAATAATAATAATAATAATAATAATAATAATAATAATAATGCGATATAATTGAAGAAGGAAATTGTACAAAAATACGAGGGAGTGGTTGACACATCGTCAGTGTGGCTTTGTTTATGCTGGAGTGAACATTAGTCTCCCTGCTCTTCCAAACATTTCACAATAATTCATTGTTTGGTGCTTGTAGATTGAGTGTGACTGGAGTGGTTGAGGCAGTGGTAGAGGTGATAGAGGCAGTGGTAGAGACAGTGATAGAGGCAGTGGTAGAGGCAGTGGTAGAGGCAGTGGTAGAGGCAGTGGTAGAGGCAGTGATAGAGGCAGTGGTAGAGGCAGTGATAGAGGCAGTGGTAGAGGCAGCGATAGAGGCAGATATTTACTAACATATATGTTATAAATAATAATAGTACATTATGAATAACATTTATTATTATTATTATAAATGTTATTAATATTAACATGTACTATTATTATTTATAACATACGTATATGTTAGTATATACCACTGCCTCTATCACTGCCTCTATCACTGTCTCTATCACTGTCTCTATCACTGCCTCTATCACTACCTCTATCACTGTCTCTATCACTGCCTCTATCACTGCCTCTATCACTGCCTCTATCACTGCCTCTACCACTGCCTCAACCGCTGAATTATTGTGTATGTTTGGAAGAGCAGGGAGACTAATGTTCACTCCAGCATAAACAAAGCCACACTGACGATGTGTCAACCACTCCCTCGTATTTTTGTACAATTTCCTTCTTCAATTATATCGTATTATTATTATTATTATTATTTTTATTATTATTATTATTATTATTATTACTATTGTTATTATTAGCAGTAGCAGAAATGTTTGATTCTTTGCTGTGTTCAAGAGTAAACACATGATGTCACCGTCCAATACCTGTTCAAATAGCCATTCCAATATGCAGTCATGAATGTGTTTAAATTATTTATACTGTAGTTTAATAGCAAATAATGAACAAACAAAACACTCACCACACTGAGTGGTGGGAGGGCTGGCTGCCAGTTGCGGGGGTCGGAGGGAGGGTAGTAGGTACTTGCATTGGTTGAGGAAGTGGTGGAGGCAGTGGTGGAGTCTGTAGTATTTAATAACATACATGTTATTAAAGCATAACATGTATATATTTAGTACAACTTACGACGTTTTCATGTATTTTATGATTGTTCATGGTTCAACAAGTTAAGCAGTATTTTATTTTCCTACAATATATTGGGGTACCAAACATTCACGGTTTTTCAACATTCGCGAGGCACTTGATCCCCTAACCCTCGCGAATGTTGAGGGACACCTGTATATAGAGCTAAAATAACATTTTTCTGGAATCAGGTAGTACTACACAAGGAAGATTCAAATAAGTTAAAGGTTCCTGATCTGACAGGGTGTAGTACATATGTCTGACTGTGAGCTATGAACAAAAACAGCCAGACTATTCAAGATGACAACTAATAAGCCTCGTTAGTGATTGGGCTGAAAAAAAAGTCATCCCCAAAAATATTTTAAGGTACTTTGAGGCAAGATACAAAAGAGCTAATCTCAAAAATGTGTTACAGTCTAACTAAAAAATAATGGCTTAACAAAAAATGGCTAGAAAGCTATGGAAAAAAAAAGATATGTAATCAATATAGAATATGCTGTACACTATAAACCCATCAGATTCGAACAGACCAGAAACCAATGCTGTTTACAGACCAGGTATAAAATTAAGCAAATTGTTTTTGAAAAAATGAGAAAAGCAGGAGGCTCTTTTCTCAATGTAATAAGTAATATAACCACTTTGGATTATATTTAGGGTTTCTGTCAAGAGGATATTGGTTGACACATTTATTTCTGATTAAAATCTCTATACATAAGAACATAAGAAAGAAGGAACACTGCAACAGGCCTACTGACCCATGCGGAGCAGGTCCATGTCCCCCCCCCCAGCTTAGACCAATGACCCACCGCCCGGGTTATCCCAATGACCCACCCAGTCTGGTCATCCCCACTCAAGGATGGAGCACTGTTCCAGACCCAGCAGCACAAGCTAGTCAGGTCCAACTCACACCCACCCACACCCACTCATGTATTTATCTAACCTATTTTTAAAACTACACAACATTTTAGCCTCAATAACTGTACTCAGGAGCTCGTTCCACTCATCCACAACTCTATTACCAAACCAGTACTTTCCTATATCCTCCCTGAATCTGAATTTTTCCAACTTGAAACCATTGCTGCGAGTCCTGTCTTGGCTGGAAATTTTCAGCACACTATTTACATCCCCTTTATTTATTCCTGTTTTCCATTTATACACCTCGATCATATCCCCCCTAATTCTACGCCTTTCGAGAGAGTGCAGATTCAGGACCTTCAGTCTATCCTCATAGGGAAGATTTCTGATGCATGGGATCATCTTTGTCATCCTCCTTTGTATGTTTTCCAGAGCATTTATATCCATTCTGTAATACGGTGACCAGAACTGAGCAGCATAGTCTAAATGAGGCCTAACCAAGGATATATAGAGTTGAAGAACAACCTGAGAACTTCTATTATTTATACTTCTAGATATGAAGCCAATAATTCTGTTAGCTTTATTGCGAACACTAATGCACTGTTGTCTTGGTTTTAGGTTACTGCTAACCAGAACTCCTAAATCCTTTTCGCAATCGGTAGTATTAAGATCTACATTATTTAGTTTATATGTGGCATGGTTATTTAACTGTCCAACATTTAGAACTTTGCATTTGTCAATATTAAACTGCATCTGCTACTTCTCCGACCACTGCGTCAGTCTATTCAAATCATCCTGGAGTGCTCTAATGCCCTCATTAGAATGAATTGGACGGCCTATTTTGGTGTCATCAGCAAATTTGCTTATGTCGCTATTTATTCCCTCATCTATGTCGTTTATGTAAATTGTGAACAACAACGGGCTCAACACTGACCCCTGAGGAACACCGCTTGTGACGTGCCCCCATTCTGATTTCTCCCCATTTATGCAAACTCTCTGCTGTCTATTTGTCAGCCATGCCTCTACCCAGGAAAAAATTTCTCCTCCTATTCCGTGAGCCCTAAGTTTCTTCAATAGCCTCTGGTGTGGAACTCTATCGAAAGCCTTACTGAAGTCCATATACACAATATCATATTCATTACCATGATCTACCTCCTCAAACACCTTAGTGAAAAAAGTTAGTAAATTCGTAAGACAGGAACGCCCCTTTGTAAAACCGTGTTGAGAATCATCAATCAATCTGTGCCTGTCAAGATGGCTACGAATTGCTTCAGCAACAAGGAGGGCCCTGCTTATACAGCAGTTTAGATTCTAGGCTACTGCTGTAAAGTGAAACATAACCTATTTTTTTTACTTTTAAATGCATATAAAAGCCTAATAACATGTTTACACAATCATATATTAAGTGAGCAATAGAGCAAGTCCTAAAAATGCATATACAGTATACATATTACTTACCTTAAAAATGTTTTCATACTTAGCTTATAGTGAGTGGTGAATATATTTATTGTAGGAAGCCTGAATAAATGAAGATTAGGTATAAATGAAAACTGCTGTGTTAATGAAATGCTGTAAAACAAAGTGTTGTAAAGCGGGGCCTTCCTGTATTCAATAAAAATATGTCGGACCAACACCTGGTTATTAATGAGGTGTTACATATTACATTCGTTGTTACTCACTTGAGACATCCGGGATGGTCCTGGGTTATGCTGATCTCCAGGTTGAGAAGGCAAGGAACCAACAAATCCTGGGGTATTCTGTGACAAATTTCTTTGATTGACCTCAAGGCTGTCATATTTTAAGAAAGAACCTTGTGTCATCTGATCATCTTGGCCCCCTTCACTTTCCCCTGCTTGTCTGGTGCCATCTGACATAGCATGATAATCTATTTCACTGCTGTATGACAGATGCTGTCTGTCATCAGTGATGTCCAGTATCTCTTCCTTCACATGAACTTCATTAAATATATCCTACAATAAAAAATATTATAGTCATTTATAAGGCTAATAGAATTTTTTGTTTTAGTCTGTCCTTATTTTATTGGTTAGGATCAAGCACATCAGTTAGAACAAATGTCACAATAATGTGGATGAAATAGTTCTCAAGTAACCCATATGTTGCATAAAAACTTTATAACAATTTGGTAGGCCCTATACCACTTATCAAGCTATGACTTCAATCATACCCTACACCTGCACACAGCCTGTGGGAGGACTGGAGAAGGGGGCTGTAATTCTCAGTCTGTGGGATGAGGAGTCTTATAAAGGTAAGATGTCTGTATCACCTTAGTTACTCTTAAATAAAATGACATGCATCTAAATATATTTCAAACAGGTACACAAAAAGTGTGCCTCTTGTTAATAGCTTTCTGAACATTTCCTATGATAAAGGTGAGGAATAGCTTTCTGAACATTTCCTATGATAAAGGTGAGGAAATCAGAAATTAGACATGGGAATAGTATTGTTTCTCTCCCCTCCTTACTGAATGCCAAATCTTCCTCAGCCCCATGATAATGAAAAATAGGGGTAATGGTAAAGATCTTTTCATTTAATTAAAAATTATGCTCTAGTATATCACTCTCCTACCTTGTTCACAGAAAGTGTTCTTCTAACTACTACATTTTTCTTTTTTTATAAAAAATAAACAAAAGTTTCTCTTTTTAAATTTAGTAAAGTATACAGGAGAAGGGGTTACTAGCCCCTTGCTCTCGGCATTTCAGTCGCCTCTTATGACACGCGTTACTTATGGAGGAGAATTCTGTTCCACTTCCCTGTGGAGACAAGAGAAAACAAACAAGAACAAGAACTAGTAAGAAAATAGAAGAAAACCCAGAGGGGTGTGTGTATATATATGCTTGTACATGTATGTGTAGTGTGACCTAAGTGTAAGTAGAAGTAGCAAGACGTACCTGAAGTCTTGCATGATTATCAGACAGAAAAAAGACACCAGCAATCCTACCATCATGTACAATAATTACAGGCTTTAATTTTACACTCACTTGACAGGATGGTAGTACCTCCCTGGGCGGTTGCTGTCTACCAACCTACTACCTAGGATGTGTAGAAGTTTTTTTTTTTTCTTCAACCAGTAGGCCGTCTCCCACCGAGGCAGGGTGACCCAAAAAGAAAGAAAAAATCCTCAAAAAGAAAGTACTTCCATCATCATTCAACACTTTCACCTCACTCATACATAATCACTGTTTTTGCAGAGGTGCCCAGAATACAACAGTTTAGAAGCATATACGTATAAAGATATACAACATATCCTTGCAAACTGCCAATATCCCAAAACCCCTCCTTTAAAGTGCAGAAGTGCTTGAACTAAAAAATTTGCATTAAGATCACTTAAATATCCAGCAACTACTTTGTATGTTTACTCTCAGAGATCATACCCAACATTTAATCTCTGTGAAATCAATACAAAAAGTTGAGAAAGCCTAGGGAATGAATGGATTTAGCAGTTAAAAACAAAAGAGGGGAGTTATTAGATAGGGAGGTGGAAGTATTGGGAAGGTGAAGGGAATATTTTGAGTAACTGTTAAATGTTCCTCCCTGTATTGGACAGGAAGGTATAGCATCTTTTAGGAGTGAGGAAGAGCCAGATGTGAGTGTGGAGAAAGTGTGAGAGACAGTAGGAAAAGTGAAAAGGGGAAAAGCAGCTGTATTTGATGGGATCAAGACAGAAATGTTTAAAGTAAGTGGGGATACAGTTTTGGAGTGGTTGGTGCACTTACTAAATGTATGAAAGGGGGTAAGGTACTTAAGGATTTGGCAGAGCATGCATAATTCCTTGCATAAAGGAAAAGGAAATAAAAGAGAGTGTGTAAGAATTATGGAGGAATAAGCCATACCAGGTAATGTGGTAGAGTTATTAGTGAAAGAATTAAGGGCAAGACAGAAAGCAGGATCAAGGTGAACAAGGTTTTAGGAAGGGTAGGTGATGTGTAGACCAAGTGTTTACATATATGGTAAGTGAATAATATTTAGATAAATGTAAGGAAGTTTTCATTACATTTATGGATTTAAAAAAAAAAGACATATGATATGGTGGATAGGGAAACAATGTGACAGAAGCTGCAACTGTATGAAATAGATGGTAAGTTGCTTAAAGCAGTTAAATGTTTATGAGGATAGGTGAGGCTCAGGTTAGGGTATGTAGGAGAGAGGAAGATTTTCCAATAAAAGTAGGCCTTAGACAGGGATGTGTGATGTCACTATGGTTGTTGAACACACTATTCATAAATGAGGATGTAAAAGAAGTGGGAGTAGTTAAAGATGCTTTTTGCAGATAATACAGCTCTTTTGGGAGATTTTGAAGAGAAGATGCAAAGGTTGGTAGATGAATTTGGGAGTTAAGAGCAAAGTGAGAAGAGTAACAAAAATTTTAGGTATTGAAAAAATGGATATTTAGATTGGAAGGAGTGAGTATGGAGGGTATGAGAGTGGTCAGATATTTGGGAGTGGACCTGTCGGCAGATGGGACCATGAAAGAAGAGGTGAAGCATAGAAATAAGGAAAAAAAGGTGGGTAGTGCAGTGAGGCATCTGTGGAGACAAAGAACATTATGCTTGGAGGCAAAAATGGGAATGTATCAAAGTACAGTTGTACAAAAACACTTATGAGGGTATGAAGCATGGGTTTTCAACATTGCAGTAAATAACATTGCAGTAAGGAGGAGGCTGGAGGCAGTGGAGATGTCATGTCCTAGGGCAATGTGGTGCAGGGCTACTAAAAGTATTAACTAGAAGGCTCTGGAGGGATTATTGAGATGGTATGGACATTTAGAGAGGCTGGAGCAAAAATAGAATGACTTAGGGGAAATACATATCTGTAGTGGAGGGAAGAAGTGGTAGAGGTCATCCTAGGAAAGGTTGGAGGGAAGGGGATAAGAAGTTTTGTATACAAGGGGCTTGGACATCCTGTCAGACACTGCAACACAAGGGTATCTTGGTACAGACCTGCAATCAACTTCGACAACTGCCATTAGTGAGAGGGGCTGGATTTGAGAATAGACTGCAGGGTGTGGGTCGTCTTCAAGTATCTTCTGCTTCTATCAACTTTTCTGTACTTGACTGAAGAAGCCTACTGTGTAGGCGAAACGTTTCATAATAAAGATACCTAACTGTTGCATATGTGTCTTACCTAACAGGCATGTGTGTGCATGTTAGATAGGAGTGAGTGGAGGCAATGTGTTGCTGGAGTGTGAGCAAGGTAATATTTATGAATGGATTCAAGGAAAACTGGTTAGCCAGATGTGAGTCATGGAGGTGGAAAGTACTACTGTGCCTGCACTCTGAAAAAGGGGTGGAGATATTACAGATTGAAGGGGAATCTGAGCTGCAATGTTGTTGCACCTCTCCCAAGACAATGATAGAGTGAGTGATGGTGAAAGTGTTTCTTCATTTTCAGATCACCCTACATCAGTGGGAGACAGCTGGTGTGTTTAAAAAAAAAAGAAAAAAAAAGATACAGGTGTATTTCTCTATTATTTCCCTCTATGATTTGTTTATGACTGCAGTACTAGCTTGTGTTCAATATTTTTTTATTAATACCTTAAGCTTACATTTACTCTAATACACTTTAACTGCACTTGCATAATTTTTGTTATCGAAGTATTTTTCACATACAGCAAGACATTACTCAGTGCAAACAATAACATAACCATCTTTAACTACAATGTCAGATCATTGAGCAAACATTATGATGGCCTCACAGCATTACTCAATTCCCTTCATTCCAATATATCAATCATCACACTCACAGAAACCTGGCTTAAGCCTGATATTACAGATTTCTATGCCATTCCTGGCTACATGGCCATACACAACTGTAGAACAGACCAGCAAGGGGGAGGAAGAGCTATATACTATTCAAATCAGCTCGAATGTATCAATAAATCTTGCACAAGGGACGAACATGGAGAATATATCATAGCCAAATTTAAATCAAAAGACCTGCAAAAACCCCTCACAGTTATAAACATCTACAGAGTACCACAGTCAAACATTTATCACTTTAGTGAAAAACTAGGAAACATGATTACTGATGCACACATGAATAAAGACCACCTACTACTAACAGGAGATTTCAACATAAACATACTACACGACCAGGACCCACAAGTAACCGAATTCACAAACACAATGAGTAACTGCCTGTTGCTACCAGCAATATCTAAACCTACAAGAATCTCCGAGACAAGCATCTCCTTAATAGACCACATCTGGACAAACACCATATCCTCTTTAAAATCAGGCATAATCACAGACAACACTACAGGCCACTACCCAACCTTTCTCATAATTAATCTGGGCAAACTGCCACAAGACATTACTAAAGTAACCTTCAGATTACATAACGAGACAGCAGTTAACAACTTTATAGCAGCTATGAATAACATCGATTGGCAAAATGAGCTTGAAACATAAACAGATATGAATGAATGTATAAATCTTTCTTTCAACACACCGGCCGTATCCCACCGAGGCGGGGTGGCCCAAAAGGAAAAACGAAAGTTTCTCCTTTTACATTTAGTAATATATACAGGAGAAGGGGTTACTAGCCCCTTGCTCCCGGCATTTTAGTCGCCTCTTACAACACGCATGGCTTACGGAGGAAGAATTCTGTTCCACTTCCCCATGGAGGTAAGAGGAAATAAACAAGAACAAGAACTAGAAAGAAAATAGAAGAAAACCCAAAGGGGTGTGTATATATATGCTTATACATGTATGTGTAGTGTGACCTAAGTGTAAGTAGAAGTACCAAGACATACCTGAAATCTTGCATGTGTATGAGACAGAAAAAAAAAGATGCCAGCAATCCTACCATCGTGTAAAACAATTACAGGCTTCAGTTTTACACTCACTTGGCAGGACGGTAGTACCTCCCTGGGGGGTTGCTGTCTACCAACCTACTACCTAGAAAATGTATAAATAATTTCCTAAAAAAAGCCCAATGTTTCTATAAGAGACATTGCCCCAGAAAAACTAAACAGATCACAGCAAAGAGACTGAATAATCCCTGGCTAACACCAAGCATCCTCAAATCCATTAACATAAAGCACAAATATGAAAAACAGTATAGAATGGGTCAAATAACTAGAGAACAGTCGAAAAGTTACTCCTCAGCACTTACAAGCCTGATAAGAAGGTTAAAAAAATTGTATTATGAAAATAGATTACATAACATCAAAGGTGATATGAAAAAAACCTGGAAAACTCTATCTGAAATTCTTGGAACTAAAAAGTTATTCAAAAACAAAGCAATCAAACTAACAAAATCAGATGAACCCCTACTCACTCCAACCGAAACAGCAAACAGACTTAATGTTTTCTTCTCCACCATAGGAAAAAATCTAGCAAACAAAATACCAAGCACAAACACCCGTCCATCAGACTACCTCATAGGTACCTACCCAAATACGCTATTCCTAGCTCCAACCAACCCCCGTTGAAATTACGCTCATCATAAACACCCTTAAAAACAAGGCAGGAGACATAAACAACTTGCCTGCTTTTATGTACAAAAAAGCTTCTCAAGTACTGTCACCAATTACTGCAATGCTCTTTAACAAATCCACTGAATCATCTACCTTCCCAACAATCCTCAAAATAGCGAGGGTCACTCCGATCCATAAAGGAGGTGACCAAGCTGACTTGAATAACTATAGACCAATATCTAACTTACCACTGCTCTCTAAAATCTTTGAAAAATTAATTCATAGACGGATCTATTCCTACCTCGTTTCACACAACATATTACACCCTTGTCAGTTTGGATTCAGGAATAATAAAAGCACAAATGATGCTATTATACACATGCTAGAACTAATATATACCGCACTTGAAAAGAAAGAAGTCCCGATGGGCATTTTCATTGATTTACGTAAAGCTTTCGATACAGTCGACCATGAACTGCTGTACTCCAAATTAATGCACTATGGTATCAGAGGCCACTCCCTCAACTACCTAAAGTCATACCTTAGTAACAGAACTCAACATGTGTATGCAAATTCCTCCACCCAACCAATCAGAGTAGGAGTCCCACAAGGAAGCGTCCTTGGACCACTCCTCTTTCTCATCTACATCAATGATCTACCGAATGCATCACAGCTACTCAGACCCATATTATTTGCAGATGACACTACATATGTCTTTTCCCACCCAAACAGTCATACTAGCAAACACAGTCAATGCTGAATTAGAGAAAATATCTGCCTGGATGATGACTAACAAACTTACCCTGAACACTGATAAAACCTATTTCATTCAGTTTGGAAACAAAGCTGCAAATGATCCAATTAACATAACGCTAAATGGATCATCAGTCACAAGACTCACAGAGGGAAAATTCCTAGGTATCCACCTTGACAGTAGCCTTAAGTTCCGGACACACATACAACAAATCACCAAGAAAATCTCCAAGACTGTAGGCATACTATCAAAGATAAGGTACTATGTTCCACAATCAGCTCTCCTGGCACTGTACCATTCACTCATATACCCTTATCTTACATATGGAATTTGTGCATGGGGATCAACAACATCCAATCACCTAAAACCCCTAATAACCCAGCAAAAGGCAGCAGTAAGAATGATAACAAATTCCCACTCCTGCCCGCATGCTCCACCAATTTTCAAAAGTCTGAATCTGCTCACCATTAAGAACATCCATATTTGTTCATGTGCCTACTACATACACAGAACAATACACGCAAATATAACCCCCCCACTCAAACTTCTCCTCACCAACCTAAACAGGACACATGACCACAACACAAGACACAAATCTCTTTTTGATATACCTCGTGTCCTTATCACACTGTGTAGAAACTCTATGCACATAAAAGGCCCCAAAATTTGGAATTCATTACCAGAAGATATTAAAGCAACCCGGTCTGAGAGTCAATTTAGGACTCTTCTCAAAAGCCACTTAATCACCCTAGACTAAATGCTAAATACTCAGTACACACTTACTCACCTATGTACTCCCACATCATAACTGAAACAATCACATTGAACCTTTTATCCATTGTTAACAGGAATATAACTGAATCATTGTTTTCACAAAAGCATTTTAGAATATAATTTTTTTTTTTTTCAACAAGTCGGCCGTCTCCCACCGAGGCAGGGTGACCCAAAAAAGAAAGAAAATCCCCAAAAAGAAAATGCTTTCATCATCATTCAACACTTTCACCACACTCACACATTATCACTGTTTTTGCAGAGGTGCTCAGAATACAACAGTTTAGAAGCATATACGTATAAAGATACACAACATATCCCTCCAAACTGCCAATATCCTAAACCCCTCCTTTAAAGTGCAGGCATTGTACTTCCCATTTCCAGGACTCAAGTCCGACTATATGAAAATAACAAGTTTCCCTGAATCCCTTCACTAAATATTACCCTGCTCACACTCCAACAGATCATCAGGTCCCAAGTATCATTCATCTCCATTCACTCCTATCACGCACGCTTGCTGGAAGTCCAAGCCCCTCGCCCACAAAACCTCCTTTACCCCCTCTCTCCAACCCTTTCGAGGACGACCCCTACCCCTCCTTCCTTCCCCTATAGATTTATATGCTTTCCATGTCATTCTACTTTGATCCATTCTCTCTAAATGACCAAACCACCTCAACAACCCCTCTTCTGCCCTCTGACTAATGTTTTTATTAACTCCACACCTTCTCCTAATTTCCACACTCCGAATTTTCTGTATAATATTTACACCACACATTGCCCTTAGACAGGACATCTCCACTGCCTCCAACCGTCTCCTCGCTGCTGCATTTACCACCCAAGCTTCACATCGATATAAGAGTGTTGGTACCACTATACTTTCATACATTCCCTTCTTTGCCTCCATAGACAGCATTTTTTGACTCCACATATACCTCAACGCATCACTCACCTTTTTTCCCTCATCAATTCTATGATTAACCTCATCCTTCATAAATCCATCCGCCAACACGTCAACTCCCAAGTATCTGAAAACATTCACTTCTTCCATACTCCTTCTCCCCAATTTGATATCCAATTTTTCTTTATCTAAATCATTTGATACCCTCATCACCTTACTCTTTTCTATGTTCACTTTCAACTTTCTACCTTTACACACATTCCCAAACTCATCCACTAACCTTTGCAATTTTTCTTTAGAATCTCCCATAAGCACAGTATCATCAGCAAAAAGTAACTGTGTCAATTCCCATTTTGAATTTGATTCCCCATAATTTAATCCCACCCCTCTCCTGAACACCCTAGCATTTACTTCTTTTACAACCCCATCTATAAATATATTAAACAACCATGGTGACATTACACATCCCTGTCTAAGACCTACTTTTACCGGGAAGTATTCTCCCTCTCTTCTACACACCCTAACCTGAGCCTCACTATCCTCATAAAAACTCTTAACAGCATTTAGTAACTTACCACCTATTCCATATATGTACTTGCAACATCTGCCACATTGCTCCTCTATCCACTCTATCATATGCCTTTTGTAAATCCATAAATGCAATAAAAACTTCCCTACCTTTATCTAAATACTGTTCACATATATGCTTCAATGTAAACACTTGATCTACACATCCCCTACCCACTCTGAAGCCTCCCTGCTCATGCGCAATCCTACATTCTGTCTTACCTCTAATATCTTTCAATTATAACCCTACCGCATACTTTCCCTGGTATACTCAGTAAACTTATTCCTCTATAATTTTTACAATCTCTTTTGTCCCCTTTCCCTTTATATAAAGGGATTATACATGCTCTCTGCCAATCCCTAGGTACCTTCCCCTCTTTCATACATTTATTAAACAAAAGTACCAACCACTCCAACACTATTTCCCCCCCCCCCTGCTTTTAACATTTCTGTCATGATCCCATCAGTTCCAGCTGCTTTACCCCCTTTCATTCTACGTAATGCCTCATATACCTCCACCACACTTACATTCTGCTCTTCTTCGCTCCTAAAAGATGGTATACCTCCCTGGCCAGTGCATGAAATTACTGCCTCCCTTTCTTCCTCAACATTTAAAAGTTCCTCAAAATATTCTCGCCATCTACCTAATACCTCCCTCTCCCCAACTACTAACTCCCCTACTCTGTTTTTAACTGACAAATCCATACTTTCCCTAGGCTTTCTTAACTTGTTTAACTCACTCCAAAATTTTTTCTTATTTTCATTAAAATTTCTTGACAGTGCCTCTCCCACTCTATCATCTGCTCTCCTTTTGCACTCTTTCATCACTCTCTTCACCTTTCTTTTACTCTCCATATACTCTGCTCTTCTTATAACACTTCTGCTTTGTAAAAACCTCTCATAAGCTACCTTTTTCTCTTTTATCACACCCTTTACTTCATCATTCCACCAATCATTCCTCTTTCCTCCTGCCCCCACCCTTCTATAACCACAAACTTCTGCCCCACATTCTAATACTGCATTTTTAAAACTATTCCAACCCTCTTCAACCCCCCCCACTACTCATCTTTGCACTAGCCCACCTTTCTGCCAATAGTCGCTTATATCTCACCCGAACTTCCTCCTCCCTTAGTTTATACACTTTCACCTCCCTCTTACTTGTTGTTGCCACCTTCCTCTTTTCCCATCTACCTCTTACTCTAACTGAAGCTACAACTAAATAATGATCCGATATATCAGTTGCCCCTCTATAAACATGTACATCCTGGAGCCTACCCATCAACCTTTTATCCACCAATACATAATCTAACAAACTACTTTCATTACGTGCTACATCATACCTTGTATATTTATTTATCCTCTTTTTCATGAAATATGTATTACTTATTACCAAATTTCTTTCTACACATAGCTCATTTAAAGGCTCCCCATTTAAATTTACCCCTGGCACCCCAAATTTACGTACTACTCCCTCCATAACATAAATATATCTTTGTATTATACAAATTTTGATTCATTTATAATTAATATTCTACTGTACAACTATGAAATAATTACTATCCTACTGTACAACTATGATATACTCCTTAGTATTAACTAGACTGTAAGCCAATAATGTTAAGTTGGCCCATAATGCCTAGGCATAATAGAGGCTCTCTTTGCATTGCAACCCACTATTGTAAATACAAAATCTCAATGTACTGTTTGCAAAGACATAAAATAAATAAATAAATAAATAACAGTGGTACCTCAGGATACGAACTTAATTCATTGTAGAAGGCTGTTCGAGTGCTGATACCAAACGAATTTGTTCCCATAAGGAATAATGTAAATTAGATTAATCTGTTTCAGACCCTCAAAAATACTTACAAAAGGACTTACATAAATACACTTATATAATTGTTCAAGTTTTGAGCTGTTCGTATCCCGAGGAACCACTGTATCTGTATATTTTATGTACTATAAAATCTGTATAGTATATTCAATGTCTACTAATTTTTTTTAAACAACATTTGCTGTTTTTTTACTTACCTTACGTGGCATATCTGCAGTACATTGTGCCTCAGACTTGAGTGCCATCTGACCTTGACTGGTAGAACTGTTATCTGCAGTGTCACTTGAGGTATTCATTCCATCATTTACTTCCTCTTCCTCTGCTCCACCAACCTCTTCCTTTTCTGAGGAGTGACTGACATGGTCATAGTGAGCATCATGTTGTGAGAAGTCCTCCTGGTTTCTAATATCTTGGAAAGTTTCACTAGCATTTTCAGACACCGTGGAGATATTCTCTGCTTTTTTCCTCTTCTTAGGCTTTGGACTTGTCTTCATACTGGATGTGGTGTCGGTAGCCCGAGTCTCACTGCCATGCGATGGAGGTCCGTCTGGCACAGCCAACCCCTTAACTCTCAAGGCTTCAGCTGCTTTGATGAGACTAGTGAGGTCATTCTGAGACACACTTGCAACACCAGCATACATATAATTCAAGAGAGCTTCCACATCTGTGTGGGAAATATCCTGAAGAATAATGACAGGATGCCTGCAGGATGTATGTTGGAATATTTCTTCAAAATATTCACTGCATGCTGCTAGTACCAACTTGTGTGCAGGATAGAATTTACCTTCACATGCTACAGTCACATCAGAATAATTTTCCTGAAACAAAGAAAAATATGTAAAAAGAGAGTGATTTAAAGTTATCTCTTAGGTTAGGTTAGGTAAGGTTCGTCAGGAAACAGGACAAATGTTTCCTGACGCGGGTCTTAGTCAGATGATGACCCGCCTTTGGAGCTTTTGGTCATCTGACCGAGGCCTTCCGCTGTCTTACCGGTCCACCCCTTTAAAATAAAAGGAAGAAAAAAGTGATAGTTATCTCTTTTTTTTTTTTATTATGAAACTATCACCAGAAACTGCTACTATAAACCATGTCCTGTGTGTATGTATCTTCCTTATGATATTAAACTTATACAGCATTTTGAAGAATTTTCATGATATTTGCTTTCAAATAAAATAATTATATCTGTTAAAAACTTTTAAACTTGTAAAAGTCATTCAGTACTGCATGGTAGAGGTGAAAGAGGTGTTGTGCTAAGTATTTATCAAACAAAGACAAGACCAGTAATCCTAGCACATTACAAAATATTGAATACGCTACCATTTTACACCTTTATGACATGATGGTAGTGTTCAAAATGTTGTTGACAGCAAACATAATGTATTTTGCATGCGGAAGGATTTTTTTTTTATACCATTCATGTCCACTGCACAGACCTATTCTCTCATGTTTATGCCAATATTCACTGATCACAGTAGTGTAATTGAGGGCACTATGATTAAGACATAGAGCTATGTGAGAGACAGTGAGAGAGTTAATATATATTATTCTCACTCAATTTTAGGAGACTATTTAGTTCACACCATAAAAGGTATACTTTTATTTTTGGGGAGAGTGCTAAACTTGTAGGGGTTATACAGCACCCATGGAAGTGGGAGACAACCATGCATAATCCAAGAAAAGGGTACTCAGGTTCTATTATTTGGACCTAGAATTTCTCACCAGCATCAAGGAACCTTTCTTCAGGGGCATAAAATATATTGCTCTTTACTTAATGAGGAATTTAACTGACCAACAACAATATACCTTTTCTCGAAGAGTGGAGATAGCACTGGTGAACGTGGAACTGTGGTTCTTCCACGAAAGAACAAGCATTCTCTCCCCCATCTTGGTGCAACTATCTGAAAAATATACTATGTACAGTATATACATTCCCATAATGTTAAGAAATAAGACTCGAAATTAAATAGTTCCTGCAATGTGGAAATGAACCATGGACACACAGTGAATGAGGCAAGTGCACTGCCAAACAAGCCATGGGACACTCTCTGGCCAATGTAAATAAAAACATACCAGGATTGATGGCAGAGGAAAGGTAGACTAGGCTAGGTGAGGTGTGTTAGGCTGTGTGTGTTAGGTTAAGTGGGCTAGGTTAGGTGTGTTAGGCTGTGTGTGTTAGGTTAAGTGGGCTAGGTGAGGTGTGTTAGGCTGTGTGTGTTAGGTTAGGTGGGTCTGGTTAGGTGGGTTTGGTTAGGTGGGTTAGGTTAAGTGGGCTAGGTGAGGTGGGTTAGGTTAAGTGGGATAGGTTAAGTGGGTTAGGTTAAGTGGGCTAGGTTAGGTGGGTTAGGTTAAGTGGGCTAGGTTAGTTGGGTTAGGTTAAGTGGGCTAGGTTAGGTTAAGTGGGCTAGGTTAGGTTAAGTGGGCTAGGTTAAGTGGGCTAGGTTAGGTGGGCTAGGTTAAGTGGGTTAGGTTAGGTGGGCTAGGTTAAGTGGGTTAGGTTAAGTGGGCTAGATTAGGTGGGTTTGGTTAGATTTGGTTACACGTTTCACCATTTGCACCATAAAACACTATCTCAAAACCAACTTAATATTTTAGAGATCAAACCATGATTAACACACAGACTGACCTGAGTAACAGTGGTAAACTACCACTGTTACTTGTACTCTAGGTTAACACTGAGCAGTTTGGTAGCACAGTACCTAGAGTACTAAAGTAGAGGACACTAACTGTAGAATGTATATAAATGGTTCAGAGAACCGAACACAGGGCCCAGTGGCCTGGTGGCTAAAGCTCCCGCTTCACACACGGAGGGCCCGGGTTTGATTCCCGGCGGGTGGAAACATTTTGACATGTTTCCTTACACCTGTTGTCCTGTTCACCTAGCAGCAAATAGGTACCTGGGTGTTAGTTGACTGGTGTGGGTTGCATCCTGGGGGACAAGATTAAGGACCCCAATGGAAATAAGTTAGACAGTCCTCGATGACGCACTGACTTTCTTGGGTTATCCTGGGTGGCTAACCCCCCGGGGTTAAAAATCCGAACGAAATCTTATCTTATCTTATCACATGTGCAACACTTGGGTATCTTTAGTGTGGAAATGTTTTCCCACACAGTGACTTCATCAGTCAAATATAAAGAAAAATGGTGAAGATCAGAAGGAGTTTGAGATAATCAGTCCCTAAGACTGGTGTTGATGCAATCAGTCCATCAATCAAGATTGATGGACTGATTACATCAACTCCAGGCTGAGAGACTGACTACCTCAAACTCCTTCTGACCTTCATCAGTGTGATGCAAAGAAGAAGAAGAAAGATAAAGATCAGAAGGTGTTTATGGTAATCAGTCCCTCAGCCTGGAGTTGATGTAATCAATCAATCTTGGACTGATTACATCAACTCCAGGCTGCGGGACTGATTACCTCAAACACCTTCTGACCGTCACCATTCTTCTTCGTATAGGACTGATGAAGCCACTGTGTGGCGAAACGTTTCCACAATAAAGATACCCAAGCATTGCATACGTGTCTAATTTATCAATATCTGCAGAGTAGCCTGAGAGGAACTTCCTGGCTGGCCCTTAACACTGCCACTCTCCATCCAGTGCCTGGTAGTGCCACCTGTGAGGCAGTGATGCCCAGCCACAGTGCCTACACCTCCTCCCTAACCTTAGACGCACCTCACCAACGTCTTGTGACGCCACTAAAACGTTTCACTTTCACCAGAGTCTGCATGAAAGCAGCAGCAGCAGCAGCAGCAGCGAGAGAAAATATGTACGATACCTTTGTTTATGGTGATCCTGGTAGCCCAGCCTTCATACACCTCAGTTGACGTACGTCACCTGGGATGTCGTACGTCACCTGGGTTATCGTACGTCACCTGAGATGCCGTGCGTCACCTGAGTTGACGTACGTCACCTGGGATGTCGTGCGACATCTGGGTTGTCGTTCGCCACCTGGATTGTCGTTCGTCATCTGGGTTGTCATACATCACTTGGGTTGTCGTACATCACCTGAGTTGTCGTACGTCACCTGGGTTGCTGTGTGTCACCTGGGTTGCTGTGTGTCACCTGGATTAAGAGTAAGACACATGTGCAACATCTGGGTATCTTTATTGTAGACGTTTCGCCATCCAGTGGCTTTATCAATACAAATTCTAGGACATAACTTGAAGACAGTAGAACTATGTACAGAAGATGAGGTAATCAGTCCCTCAACCTAGGAGTAGGTGCGAACAGCACCATAGTCGTGGAGATTCTGAAAGAATCTCCACGAAGCAGGAGATGCACAAATTAACATTAAGATTGACAACACGCTAATTACCAGAAATAATGGGGGAAAATTCCTAGGCTTATACCTTGACAACAACCTGAATTTCAGCACCCATATCCAGCATATAGCCAAAAAAGTATCCAAAACGGTTGGGATCCTCTCCAAGATACGATACTACGTGCCGCAAAATGCCCTTCTCACACTATATCACTCACTTATTTATCCATACCTCACCTATGCTATTTGTGCTTGGGGATCAACTGCAGCAACACACCTAAAGCCAATAATAACCCAACAAAAAGCTGCAGTAAGAATAATCACTAAATCCCATCCCTGGCAGCACCCCCCCCCCACTCTTCAAAGATCTAAACTTACTCCCAGTTCAGTACATCCACACTTACTACTGTGCAATCTATATCTACAGGGCCTTAAACTCTAATATCAACCTTGACCTAAAACGCTTTCTTGATAGTTGTGACAGAACCCACAGGCATAACACCAGAAACAAACATCTCTACGACATTCCCCGTGTCCGACTAAACCTTTACAAAAATTCAATGTATGCCAAAGGCCCTAAAATCTGGAATACCCTACCTGAGAACTCTAGAACTGCAGACACATTCATCACCTTCAAAACTACCATTAGAAAACATCTTATCTCCCTGATACACCCCGTCAACTAACTACACGAATACCACCTGGTGGTTCACACTTACACTCGCTCACTCATTTGACCATAAACAGAAATATTAATCTCAGTCTTAAAATAATGAATCCTGTGATACTCCAATACTGAAACTATATACTGTGCCAAAACAAAAGCATTCACATTGCTAAACTCACAAACTAGTATTTAGTCACTTAGCCATAATACCAACTTACCTCATAATTTGTAATATTTTACAATTAAGAATAAAACTAAGTATGCCCGAAATGCCTAGCCATGCTAAGCGTTCTAGTGGTACACTCTGTAATCACAATTTTACTACATGTAAACCAAACAATAACCAAATTTCTGTAAACTCAGCATTGTAATCCTTATAGAGAATAAACTTTGAATTTGAATTGAATCTGAATTTGAATTTCAAGTTATGTCCTAGAATTTGTATTGATAAAGCCACTGGATGGCGAAACGTCTACAATAAAGATACCCAGATGTTGCACATGTGTCTTACTCTCATCTTGTCGGTATTATATACCATTCGTACACAACGTGTCACCTGGGTTGCTGTGTCACCTGGGTTGCTGTGTCACCTGGGTTGCTGTGTGTCACCTGGGTTGCTGTGTCACCTGGGTTGCTGTGTGTCACCTGGGTTGCTGTGTCACCTGGGTTGCTGTGTCACCTGGGTTGCTGTGTGTCACCTGGGTTGCTGTGTCACCTGGGTTGCTGTGTGTCACCTGGGTTGCTGTGTCACCTGGGTTGCTGTGTCACCTGGGTTGCTGTGTGTCACCTGGGTTGTCGTACGTCACCTGGGTTGTCGTACGTCACCTGGGTTGTCACCAATGGTCGAGCAACGTAGCTTAGCGAAATACACATACACGCAGGGATGTGAGGAAACGGGGTTTAAAGACTATAAAGAATAAAAGAGTAAAGATTTTATTTCTTTATACAATGAGTAATTACAATTTTGGTTTGCTAAGCACAAATAAAGCCACTATCATGCTGGGGCATTTTGAGCAGACTATCGACTACAAGAGGATCATTAGACTATAAAATGTTCGTAACTTCACCTAACAATCAACAATTCAATTTTCCTCTATAGTCTGGAAGCAAAGACTTAACAAAATAGCAATATCATTGTATATATAAATATTCAACTCACCTCCTCCACGACCGGTTGCCAACCAAGGCAAGAAAAACCACAGCTCATGCCACAGGAGCCAAGTATAATAATAATAATAATAACAATAATAATAATAATAATAATAATAATAATAATAATAATAATAATAATAATAAATCTTTATTTCTACAAGTACTTGTACAAGGTATACAGGCCTAGCTGACATCAATGACATACTTCTACATAGAAAGCCGCTTGATATGCAAAACATTTCGGGCAAATTAGATCAATTTTGTCACCAGGATGCGACCCACACCAGTCGACTAACACCCAGGTACTCATTTTACTGATAAGTGAACATGGACAACAAGGGTCTTATGGAAACACGTCCTAATGTTTTCCAGCCGTACCGGGGATCTAACCCGGGACCTGTGTGTGAGCTGAGTGCGCTACCAATCGAGTTACGGGACATCTGTCTTACAGACACACTGCCACTTGACAGCTTTTACCACCTGAGGTGCCCTGACCTGTGGATTAAATTGTCCTGATATAGATACCTCTGCATGTCATCATTGGTCTGACATTCCTTATACCCATAAGGAACATTATTATTATGATCATAACTAAGAGCTAAACTCATAAGGGTCTTATAAAGAACAAAAAAAGGGCACAATACTGTGAATATACACAAATAACGACGTTTTGGTTGGACTTGGAACGACGTGTAAATGTTCCATGTTAGACCGAAACATCATGTGCGGGTTATTTGTGTATTCCTTTATACCCATTCCAGCACGTTACTATTGACCTGATGTTCCTTATATCCATACCCATGTCATTGTTAACCTAACATTCCTTATACCCATTCCAGCAAATTATTATTGACTTAACATTCCTTATAGTCACTCCTGCAAGCCATTATTAACCTCAGTCACCCATTCTTAACAGTTATATTCGTTTTCTTAGTCGTACGTTTATTTTTATTATTTTTTTTTGTGATCACCAGTCAGATAACTGGATTGAAAAATTTAATTTCTTCACACTTGTGGAATGTCTAAAACATCCTCTTATACCAGCCATCTTTGTGGCATAAATAAACTAGTATTTGAAAACTAGATTTAGGTCTATGATCTTTATGAAGAGGTGTAACGTAGTGTATAAATGAAGGTTTGCTGTGTACATAGAGGGGTTTTGTTATACATAATGGCGCAAGACTTGCCTGACAAACCTCAGTCTTGCACAGCGCACACTATGACGTGGCCAAAGGTTCCTCCAGGCAGTGGTCCATTCACAACTTTATATGCGATCCAGCTACAACATTATATGTGGTCTATCTGCAACATTATATGCGGTCCACCTTCAACATTGTATGCGGTCTATCTGCAACATTATACCTGGAGGGTGTTCCGGGGGTCAACGCCCCCTGTGGCCCGGTCCATTACCAGTCCTCGCGGTGGATCAGTGCTTGATCAACCGGTCTATCTGCAACATTATATTCATATTGTAGTATATTCCTCCCAGCTCTCGTATAATCAATGGCAACCTTCCTCTTCATACCTGACATGTATCTCGTATGCGTATGGATATTATCTGTTTCTGGAATATTCACGTCTGATGCATATCTGACTTTGAGCATGCATGTCAGTGAGTGAGAGGTCATCATTATCTATGCATTTGTACTGTACTGACCATGCATGATGCATCATTCACAGGCTCCATTCCAACTCTACCATTCCAACATCATTTTGCCAAATCAGTTTCGATTTTAAAGTCATTCACGAATTTCGCGACACACTCTCGTTGCTGTCAGTAGAGTGTGCATGGTTTAAGAGCTTATTCAGGACCATACATACTCTCCTTTAGTCTTCATTGTTTGTAGGTCACTTGGTATTATCCTCGCCTCGCTCTTCAGGACTATACATGTGTGTAAAGTGTCATGTGTATTACATGATGAAGTTGTGCCAATAAAAACTTTTGTACATTGTATGTCAACAGTAGCATCGCCAAATTTCCCATTAGGGAAGACATGGTTCAGGAACTTCACACAGACAACGAACAGCTGCACCACAAAGGTCATTTATTCAAATTCAAATTCAGAGTTTATTCTCTATAAGGATTACAATGCTGAGTTTACAGAAATTTGGTTATTGTGTGGTTTACATGTAGTAAAATAGTGATTACAGAGTGTACCACTAGAACGCTTAGCATGGCTAGGCATTTCGGGCAGACTTAGTTTTATTCTTAATTGTAAAATATTACAAATTATGAGGTAAGTTGGTATTATGGCTAAGTGACTAAATACTAGTTTGTGAGTTTAGCAATGTAAATGCTTTTGTTTTGGCACAGTACATAGTTTCAGTATTGGAGTATCACAGGTTTCATTATTTTAAGATTGAGATTAATATTTCTGTTTATGGTCAAATGAGTCAGTGAGTGTAAGTGTGAACCACCAGGTGGTATTCGTGTAGTTAGCTGACAGGGTGTATCAGGGAGATAAGATGTTTTCTAATGGTAGTTTTGAAGGTGATGAATGTGTCTGCAGTTCTAGAGTTCTCAGGTAGGGTATTCCAGATTTTAGGGCCTTTGGCATACATTGAATTTTTGTAAAGGTTTAGTCGGACACGGGGAATGTCGTAGAGATGTTTGTGTCTGGTGTTATGCCTGTGGGTTCTGTCACAACTATCAAGAAAGCGTTTTAGGTCAAGGTTGATATTAGAGTTTAAGGCCCTGTAGATGTAGATTGCACAGTAGTAAGTGTGGATGTACTGAACAGGGAGTAAGTTTAGGTCTATGAAGAGTGGGGGGGGGGTGTGTTGCCAGGGATGGAATTTAGTGATTATTCTTACTGCAGCTTTTTGTTGGGTTATTATTGGCTTTAGGTGTGTTGCTGCAGTTGATCCCCAAGCACAAATAGCATAGGTGAGGTATGGATAAATAAGTGAGTGGTATAGTGTGAGAAGGGCATTTTGCGGCACGTAGTATCGTATCTTGGAGAGGATCCCAACCGTTTTGGATACTTTTTTGGTTATATGCTGGATATGGGTGCTGAAATTCAGATTGTTGTCAAGGTATAAGCCTAGGAATTTGCTCCCATTATTTCTGGTAATTAGAGTGTTGTCAATCTTAATGTTAATTTGTGCATCTCCTGCTCTGCTACCAAACATAATATAGTAGGTTTTGTCAGTGTTAAGCGTAAGTTTATTGGCTGTCATCCAAGTCGATATTTTGATCAGCTCCTCATTCACAGTGGTGTTGAAGTGGCAAGATTAGGGTGAGAGATGACATAAGTCGTGTCGTCAGCAAAGAGAATGGGTTTCAGGTGTTGGGATACGTTTGGAAGGTCATTGATGTATATGAGGAAGAGCAGGGGACCCAGGACACTTCCCTGCGGAACTCCAGTATCAAGTGGCCGTGTTGCTGATGCTGTGTCTTTAATGGTGACATACTGATACCTATTAGTAATGTAAGATTTGAAATAAGCAAGCGCATGGCCTCTTATACCGTAATGATCAAGTTTGTAGAGTAGGATGTCGTGGTCTACTGTGTCAAAAGCTTTTCTTAGGTCAATAAAAATTCCTAGTGGATATTCCTTATTTTCCAATGCTGTGTAAAGCAGATCTAGCATTTTTATGATTGCATCATTAGTGCTTTTATTTTTCCTGAATCCAAATTGGCAGGGGTTGAGTATGTTTTGAGCCGTTATAAATGAATACAGTCTCCTGTGCACGAGTTTCTCAAAGATTTTGGATAGCAATGGTAAGTTAGATATTGGCCTATAGTTGTTTAAGTCTGTAGGGTCACCACCTTTATGTATTGGTGTAACCCTTGCCATCTTGAGTAGTTTCGGGAAGGTGCTAGTCTCTAGTGACTTGTTATAGAGTAATGAAATAGCATGCGAAAGGACATGGGCCTCTCGCTTGTACAGTAATGGTGGGATATGAGACAGATTCCCCGAGTTATTTTTAAGTGACTTTATAATCTCGGTGACTTCCGTGGGCTCAGTTGGTGCAAGATAGAAGGAATTAGGGAAATTCCCATCTAGGTAGTCCCCGGCATGGGCATTGGTATGTGAGATTTTACTGGCGAGATTAGATCCTATGGTTGAGAAGAAGTCGTTTATCTTGTTAGCTGTGTCAGTGGGATGTAGTGGTGTTTCATTAGGTTTAGTTAGGGAAATATTCTTGGTTTTTTCAGTTTGTGGGTCCCTAGAATCTGAGAGAGTGTTTTCCAGGTCTTTTTTATATCTCCTCTAGTGTCTGTGAATCTACTGGAGTAGTATAGTTGTTTGGCTTTCTTTATTACTTTGGTGAGAGCTGATGAATAGTGTTTAAGAATATCTTTGTGTATTAAGCCTTGTCTATATTGCTTTTCATATTGGTGTTTCTTGTCAATGGATTTCAGAATGGTGCTGGTTAGCCATGGGCAACCAAGCCGTTTGTTTGTGATCTGTTTTGTTTTTATAGGACAATATTTGTTGTATAGTCTAAGTAATTTGTTAAGAAAAATGTCTGTCCAGTCATCAATACCATTGGCCTTGGAGAATTCAACAGTCTCTAGGTCAGCTGTGAACTTCTTTACTGAGACCTCGTCATGGAGTCTAAATGAGACTTTGTTGTATTCAAGTGGTGGTTTACTAATGTTTGTCAGGAGGAAGGTAGGGTAGTGGTCTGTAGTGCTATCTGTGATTATCCCTGATTTAAGGGGGGCTAGTATATTGGTCCATATGTGGTCTATTATGGTTGCACTTGTCTCAGTGAGCCTGGTTGGTTTAGTTATTGTTGGTATGAGAAGTGTGTTGTTCATATTGTTGATTAAATCAGTTACAGGCTGATCATCTAGTAAGCCAAGGTTGATGTTGAAGTCTCCAGCTAGGAGAAGGTGGTGCTTATTCATTTGTCTGTTTATTAGTGACTTTAATTTCTCACTGAAATTTGGGATGTTTGTGTGAGGTATCCGGTAAATGGCACCGATTGTTATAGGCGTCTTAAGGTTTTTTACAGTAAAATTAGCAAAAATGTATTCCCCATATTCATCACTAAAGCAAGTGGTGCTAATACAAGATAATTGGTTAGAGTAATAGATTGCAATACCACCCCCAACTTGGTTTGGTCTGCAGTTGTGAATTGCTGTGTATCCTGGTAGAGGGTAGATATCTATTGTGTCCTGCTTAAGCCAGGTCTCAGTAAGAATAATGCAGGAGAAGGGTGTCTTTAGTGATTCAAGGAGTGCTAGGAGGTCATCATAGTGTTTGCTTAAGGACCTGATATTGTAGTTAAGTACTGATAGACTTTTAGCATTGTTTAGGATAGTGCTGGCTTGTGATGCTGTGTAATAAAGGCAGTTACTTTCCAATAGGTTTTGATTGGGTGTCAGATTATGGAGGTTTAGATCAGGGTCAACGTGATCAATCATCTTCTAGGTTTAAATTATGGTTATTTATATCCTGAGTTGTGTGTTGAGTTCTAGTACTGATATCTGTAGTGGTAGGAAGTTTGGACAAGTACATAGCTAGAGTATTTTGGTCATGTAGAGTATAGTCACTACTACACATAATGAAGTTGATGTTGTCTATGTGTTGTGCAGGAATGAACTAAAGTACAACTAGGTATAAACTAGTAATATAAAAATACAAATTAAAAATAGAACAAGACTCTCACTTGTAATTGCACTAAAGTCTAATAATGACTTTTGTGGAGTCTGTGTTTTGAGCTAGAATGAGCTATAGTACAATAGGTTTAATCTAATAATATAAAAATACAAATTAAAAATAGCACTAGTCTCTCACTAGTAATTGCACTATGGTCTAATATAGTGAATTTGGTATTGACTATGTATTGAGCTAGAATGAGCTAGAGTAAAACTGTGATTAATCTAATAATATAATAAACAAGACTCTCAATTGTAATTGCACTAAGGTCTTATATAAGTTGTTTACAAGAATTAGAGTATAATTAGATTTAAATTGACAGGATAAAATACACAAATTAACCTGGAGTTTACCTGGAGAGAGTTCCGGGGGTCAACGCCCCCGCGGCCCGGTCTGAGACCAGGCCTCCTGGTGGATCAGAGCCTGATCAACCAGGCTGTTGCTGCTGGCTGCACGCAAACCAACATACGAGCCACAGCCCGGCTGATCCGGAACTGACTTTAGGTGCTTGTCCAGTGCCAGCTTGAAGACTGCCAGGGGTCTGTTGGTAATCCCCCTTATGTGTGCTGGGAGGCAGTTGAACAGTCTCGGGCCCCTGACACTTATTGTATGGTCTCTTAACGTGCTAGTGACACCCCTGCTTTTCATTGGGGGGATGGTGCATCGTCTGCCAAGTCTTTTGCTTTCGTAGTGGGTGATTTTCGTGTGCAAGTTCGGTACTAGTCCCTCTAGGATTTTCCAGGTGTATATAATCATGTATCTCTCCCGCCTGCGTTCCAGGGAATACAGGTTTAGGAACCTCAAGCGCTCCCAATAATTGAGGTGTTTTATTAAGGTAGCAAAAGAATAATAAAAAAAATGATAAAAATAAAAATGGCAATGACTTGGTTATAATATGCTAGTAAGATGGTAGACAGGATAATATAAAAGTTGTAGTTGAAAATACTAGTTTAA
The DNA here is from genome assembly GCF_038502225.1 of Cherax quadricarinatus. Taxonomy (NCBI): domain Eukaryota; kingdom Metazoa; phylum Arthropoda; class Malacostraca; order Decapoda; family Parastacidae; genus Cherax; species Cherax quadricarinatus. The sequence continues at coordinate 49,750,835 of NC_091310.1, read as the reverse complement.
AAAAGTATGGAATAAAAATGGTCAATAAAAGTAGTTTACAATAAGTTTGATCAATATAGTTTAAAGTAAAATTGGGCAATAATAGGGATTTAGAATAAAATTGGGCAATTGAGTATTTTTTAAAGTGAGGTAGAATTATTGAAGACAAGTTATGGTTAGTTTATAATAAAATAAGATAGAACAGTGATGTGGTAAGTTGTAAAAAAGGAGATAGATTCTGTAGATATTAAACACAATTAAGACTATGAGGTAGAATGGTCGTTGAATACAACAATGACAATCAAAAGTAGTTGGGGTATTAGAATTTTAGGGGGGCACAAATTTATGACAATATAACACTAACGGTGGACTATGGGTATTATCTGCACTTTACTCTGATTCTGTTAGTCCAGCCTCACTTAGGAATGTTTTAAGGTCATGTTCTGTAGAGATGAAGTATCTCTTCCCAGTGGGCTGTTTCCTAACTGCGATTTTTCCATCCCTCACAAAGCACTGGTGGATTTTTTGGGCATAGCGTAATTTTCTTAGCCGATAAAGAAGGTTTTGTCTTGTTTTGGTAAGGCACTCATTGACGTAAACATCAGTTTTCATAGAAATAGATGTTTTTAGTAGGTTGTTTCTTTGTAGGCTAGTTTGGAATTTTAACAGCACTGTTTTTTTTACCTGCTTGGTAGCCCATCAGTTTGCAATCCTTTAGGTCGTCACTATGTATGTTAAGGCGAAGGTGGTCCTTGATAAGCTGTAGGGTGGTCTCCATGCAGGTCTCTTGGGTGACTGTGGGTGGGAGATGTTTGCTGTTAATTACAACAGCGTCAGATAGCTGCTGTTGGTCATTATGGTCTTGGAAGTTGGTTATGACATTGGCAAGTTGTTGGTCCACTCTTGATCTTTCCGCTGTAATGTTGGTAGTAAGTAGGGTGGCCCGGTGGCCTGGTGGCTAAAGCTCCTGCTTCACACACGGAGGGCCCGGGTTCGATTCCCGGCGGGTGGAAACATTTCGACACGTTTCCTTACACCTGTTGTCCTGTTCACCTAGCAGCAAATAGGTACCTGGGTGTTAGTCGACTGGTGTGGGTCGCATCCTGGGGGACAAGATTAAGGACCCCAATGGAAATAAGTTAGACAGTCCTCGATGACGCACTGACTTTCTTGGGTTACCCTGGGTGGCTAACCCTCCGGGGTTAAAAATCCGAACGAAATCTTATCTTATCTTAGGGTGACTTGGTCTTTTAGAGTGTTGATGGTGTCTAGGGACTGGGTGTGGGTGTTGCTTTGTTGTTCTAGAGTGTCTAGTTTATGTTCTAGAGCAGTGATCTTGTTGAGGTAATCTGCATTGTTAGCCTTTAGTTCCTGCATTGCTGTCTACAGTCATACTCTCCTTCCTTATTCTCCCCCTTACTCTCTTCTTGTATTGTCCTCCCATACTCTCCTCTTTTTTCTTATCCTCATGGAGGGATTGGTACCAAACCTGCACACGAAAATCACTCCCTATGAAAGCAAAAGACTCGGCAGGAGATGCAACATTACCCCGATGAAAAGCAGGGGCGCCATGAGTATACTGAGAGACAACACAATAAGTGTCCTGGGCCCAAGACTGTTCAACTGCCTCCCAGCATACATAAAGGGGATTAAATAACAAAAAAGGCACAATACCGTGACTGGAACGATACACAAATAACCCGCACATAAAAGAGAGAAGCTTACGACGACGTTTCGGTCCGACTTGTACCGTTTACAAAGTCACACTAACCAGAAGAGGGGCAGAACGGCTATATATAGGCAGGAAGAGGTGGTGGTGGTAGTAGTAGTAGTAGTAGTAGTAGTAGTAGTACAAGAATGGTATATAATACCGACAAGATGAAATTAAGACACATGTGCAACACCCTGGCATCCCTATCGTAGATGTTTCGCCATCCAGCCAGCCAATGGATGGCGAAACGTCCACAACAAAGACAACCAGACACCGCACATGTCTTAATTTCATCAGTAGTAGTAGTAGTAGTAGTAGAAGAGGTAGTAGTAGTGGTAGTGGTAGAAGTGGGGAATAAGGAGGATGAGCCAGTCAAATACAAAGGAAGGGGAGCACTGCGAGAGAGCTAGGTGCCCACAGAGGGAGAGCAAGCGCACAGAGGTGCGTGAAAGGGGAAGTGGTGAAATAAATGAAGAAGGAACAGAAACACGAGACAGAAGAGAGAAAGACAACCCAGAGGAGAAAAGGAAAGTGGAAAGGGGAAGAGGGAGAAGAAGAAAAAGAAAAAGAAAAAATGAGGAGTCAGGTTAAGTCACGGGTGTTCTGAAGTTTGGAGCATTTTACAATGTAGTGGGAGAGGAAGGCATCTACAGAGATGAAGCCAAGGCTAAGATTCATACAAGGAAAGTTGTGTATTAGAGAGGATTCAACTAGACGGCGACTGTTCGAGTTGGAAGTAGGGAAGACAGTTTTAGCAGAAGACCAGTCAATAGGATGGATCTCTGACGTGACAGCAAAGAGCATTGTTAGTGTCGGCAAGCCTAACACTATTTTTGTGCTCCCTAAGTCTGTCAGAAAGAGATCGACCAGTTTCTCCGTAGATGCCTTCCTCTCCCACTACATTGTAAAATGCTCTCCCTCTGTGGGCACCTAGCTCTCTTGCAGTGCTCCCCTTCCTTTGTATTTGACTGGCTCGTCCTCCTTATTCCCCACTTCTACCACTACCACTACTACTACCTCTTCTACTGCTACTACTACTACTACTACTTCTGATGAAATTAAGACACATGTGCGGCGTCTGGTTGTCTTTGTTGTGGACGTTTCGCCATCCATTGGCTGGCTGGATGGCGAAACGTCTACGATAGAGATGCCCGGGTGTTGCGCATGTGTCTTAATTTCATCTTGTCGGTATTATATACCATTCTTGTACTACTACTACTACTACTACTACCACTACCACCACCTCTTCCTGCCTATATATAGCCATCCTGCCCCACTTCTGGTTAGTGTGACTTTGTAAATGGTCCAAGTCGGACCGAAACGTCGTCGTAAGCTTCTCTCTTTTATGTGTGGGTTATTTGTGTATAAAGGGGATTACCAATAGACACCTGGCTCTCTTCAAGAAGGCACTGGACAGGCACCTAAAGTCAGTACCTGTGTCAGTATAGCTACTGAATCCCCTTACATGTGTTGTATATAGAAGATCCCTAGGCCCAGTGACTGTATGACGTCACGGGATGCGCATGAGTTAGTGGGACGCTCTGCCTCGCTCTCACTCCACGCTTAGACATACAGCAGGCAAGCAGGCAGGCCGGGCCCGTCCCTTACCACAGTCTGACAATATAGTGTTACCATCAACAAGTGTGTTTATCTTCAACCATCATATCTCCTTCCGAACCCCCACGACACCTGACCAACCGGGCTGCAGTTCGTATGTCAGCTTCCGTGCGGCTAACAGTAACAGTCTGACTGATCAGACCCTGATCCACCATGAGGCCTGGTCTCAGACCGGGTCGCGGGGGCGTTGACCCCCGAAACCCTCTCCAGGTAAACTCATATCTAACATAGACAGAGATGTAAGCCATAGCACTGTGTCTTCTTGTGCTGACGATACAAGAATTTGCCTGACAGTGTCATCCATTGGGGACACGATATGAAGTTCACTGAGGACAGTCTTTTAACTACTATGTTTTGGAAAACTTCAGTAAATAAAAACTAGATCTGAGTATAAAACAAATTCAAACCATACAATAGAGCGAAAAACTAATGTGAAAGACTTGGGAGAGATAATGTCAGAGAATCTCACTTTCAAAGATCACAACAATGTCTTTATAATATCTGAGAGGAGAAATGATAGGAGGGACAATGAGAACCTTCAAAACATGGGATGCCAAACCAATGATGATTCTTTTTAAATCACTTGTTCTCTCTAGGCTGGAATATTGCTGTACACTGACGGCCCCATTCAAAGCAGGCGAAACTGCAGGTCTGGAGAACATACGGAGAACTTTTACTCCAAGTATAAGTACAATACAGCACCTCAGTTACTGAGAACGTTCGAAGTTCTTTGATCTGTACTCCTTGAAACACAGTGTGAATCATTAAAAGTGAAGGCTTGATCCTCTTTCCGTGTGGATCATTAAACACAGGGAGGAGTGAAGGCTTGATCCTCTCTCCGTATGGTTCATTAAACAGGAAGGAGTGAAGGCTTGATCCTCTCTCTGTGTCGATCATTAAACACAGGGAGGAGTGAAGGCTTGATCCTCTCTCCGTGTGGATCATTAAACAGGAAGGAGTGAAGGCTTGATCCTCTCTCCGTGTGGATCATTAAACACAGGGAGGAGTGAAGGCTTGATCCTCTCTCCGTGTGGATCATTAAACACAGGGAGGAGTGAAGGCTTGATCCTCTCTCCGTGTGGATCATTAAACACAGGGAGGAGTGAAGGCTTGATCCTCTCTCCGTGTGGATCATTAAACACAGGGAGGAGTGAAGGCTTGATCCTCTCTCCGTGTGGATCATTAAACACAGGGAGGAGTGAAGGCTTGATCCTCTCTCCGTGTGGATCACTAAACATAGAGAGGAGTGAAGGCTTGATCCACCGTGACTGGGATATACTGGTTAAAGAGTGAGTTATAGAGGAAACGATAACATATATTACTATTTCTGGCCAGATATTACCACTTGCAGCCAAGTGTTACCACTTGTAGTCAGGTATTATCACTTGTAGTCAGGTGTTACCACTTGTAGTCAGGTATTACCACTTGTAGTCAGGTATTATCACTTGTAGTCAGGTGTTACCACTTGTAGTCAGGTATTATCACTTGTAGTCAGGTGTTACCACTTGCAGCCAAGTGTTACCACTTGTAGTCAGGTATTATCACTTGTAGTCAGGTGTTACCACTTGTAGTCAGGTATTACCACTTGTAGTCAGGTATTATCACTTGTAGTCAGGTGTTACCACTTGTAGTCAGGTATTACCACTTGTAGTCAGGTATTACCACTTGTAGTCAGGTATTACCACTTGTAGTCAGGTATTACCACTTGTGGTCAGGTATTACCACTTGTAGTCAGGTATTACCACTTGTGGTCAGGTATTGCCACTTGTAGTCAGGTATTACTACTTGTAGTCGGGTATTACCACTTGTAATCAGGTATTACCACTTGTAGTCAGGTATTACCACTTGTAGTCAGGTATTACCACTTGTAGTCAGGTATTACCACTTGTAGTCAGGTATTACCACTTGTAGTCAGGTATTACCACTTGTAGTCAGGTATTACCACTTGTAGTCAGGTATTACCACTTGTAGTCAGGTATTACCACTTGTGGTCAGGTGTTACCACTTGTAGTCAGGTATTACCACTTGTAGTCAGGTATTACCACTTGTGGTCAGGCATTGCCACTTGTAGTCAGGTATTACCACTTGTGGTCAGGTATTACCACTTGTAGTCAGGTATTACCACTTGTAGTCAGGTATTACCACTTGTAGTCAGGTATTACCACTTGTAGTCAGGTATTACCACTTGTGGTCAGGTATTGCCACTTGTAGTCAGGTATTACCACTTGTAGTCGGGTATTACCACTTGTAATCAGGTATTACCACTTGTAGTCAGGTATTACCACTTGTGGTCAGGTGTTACCACTTGTAGTCAGGTATTACCACTTGTAGTCAGGTATTACCACTTGTAGTCAGGTATTACCACTTGTAGTCAGGTATTACCACTTGTGGTCAGGTGTTACCACTTGTAGTCAGGTATTACCACTTGTGGTCAGGTATTACCACTTGTAGTCAGGTATTACCACTTGTAGTCAGGTATTACCACTTGTAGTCAGGTATTACCACTTGTAGTCAGGTATTACCACTTGTGGTCAGGTATTACCACTTGTAGTCAGATATTACCACTTGTGGTCAGGTGTTACCACTTGTAGTCAGGTATTACCATTTGTAGTCAGGTATTACCACTGTAGTCAGGTATTACCACTTGTAATCAGGCACTTGTAGTCAGGTATTACCACTTGTAGTCAGGTATTACCACTTGTGGTCAGGTGTGTAGTCAGGTATTACCACTTGTGGTCAGGTATTACCACTTGTAGTCAGGTATTACCACTTGTAGTCAGGTATTACCACTTGTAGTCAGGTATTACCACTTGTGGTCAGGTGTTACCACTTGTCAGTTCATAATGGCGCCTCAATCTCAACTTCAACAGGGAAAATATTTGACCAAAGACGTGATAACTTCGAAAGCAATTTTCCTGGAACCATTTTCATGGTGATAAATATTACCTCAACAGCTGCTGTTGCTATTGCTGCTAGTGCTGTTGTTGTTGCTGCTGTTACTGTTGTTGTTGTTGTTGCTACTGTTGTTGGTGCTCCTGTTGTTGTTATTGTTGTTTGTTCTCTAACTGCTGCTGTTCTTACTGTTGCTGCTGTTCCTCCAGTCGATACTGTTGTTGCTGTTACTACTGCTGTCGTTGCTGCTGTTGTTATCGTCTACCAAAAATATAATGTAACTGCCTATTAAAATATAATTTAACTGTCTATTAGAATATAATGTACCTGTCAAAAATGTAATGTAACTGTCTTTCAAAAATATAGTGTAACTACCAAAAATATAATGTAACTATGAATAAAAAATATAACAAAACTATCTATCAAAATATAATGTAACTGTCCATCAGAAATATAATGTAACTGTCCATCAGAAATATAATGTAACTGTCCATCAGAAATATAATGTAACTGTCCATCAGAAATATAATGTAACTGTCCATCAGAAATATAATGTAACTGTCCATCAGAAATATAATGTAACTGTCCATAAGAAATATAATGTACCTATCATAAAATGTAATGAAAATGTTTATTAAAAATATAATGCAATCGTCATAAAGTAGAATGTAACTATCTATCGGAAATATAATGTGTCTGTCATAAAATATAAGGTATCTGTCATGAAATATAATGTAACTGTCATAAATTTTAATGTAACTGTCAAAAAATATAATGTAACTGTCATGAAATATAACTGTCATGAAATATAATGTAACTGTCATGAAATATAATGTAACACTCATGAAATATAATGTAACTGTCATGAAATATAATGTAACTGTCATGAAATATAATGTAACTGTCATAAAATATAATGTAACACTCATGAAATATAATGTAACTGTCATGAAATATAATGTAACTGTCATAAAATATAATGTAACTGTCATGAAATATAATGTAACTGTCATGAAATATAATGTAACTGTCATAAAATATAATGTAACTGTCATGAAATATAATGTAACTGTCATGAAATATAATGTAACTGTCATAAAATATAATGTAACTGTCATAAAATATAATGTAACTGTCATGACATATAATGTAACTGCCATAAAATATAATGTAACACTCATGAAATATAATGTAACTGTCATGAAATATAATGTAACTGTCATAAAATATAATGTAACTATCATAAATATAATACAACTGTCATGAAATATAATGTAACTGCCATAAAATATAATGTAACTGTCATAAAATATAATGTAACTGTCATGAAATATAATGTAACTGTCATAAAATATAATGTAACTGTCATAAAATATAATGTAACTGTCATGACATATAATGTAACTGCCATAAAATATAATGTAACACTCATGAAATATAATGTAACTGTCATGAAATATAATGTAACTGTCATAAAATATAATGTAACTATCATAAATATAATACAACTGTCATGAAATATAATGTAACTGCCATAAAATATAATGTAACTGTCATAAAATATAATGTAACTGCCATAAAATATAATGTAACTCATAAAATACAATGTAACTGTCATAATATATAATGTAACTGTCATAAAATATAATGTAACTCGTAAAATATAATGTAACTGTCATAAAATATAATGTAACTGTCATAAAATATAATGTAACTGTCATAAAATATAATGTAACTGTCATGAAATATAATGTAACTGTCATAAAATATAATGTAACTGTCATAAAATATAATGTAACTGTCATAAAATATAATGTAACCGTCATAAAATATAATGTAACTGTCATAAAATATAATGTAACTGTCATAAAATATAATGTAACTGTCATAAAATATAATGTAACTGTCATAAAATATAATGTAGCTGTCATAAAATATAATGTAACTGTCATAAAATATAATGTAACTGTCATAAAATATAATGTAACTGTCATAAAATATAATGTAACTGTCATAAAATATAATGTAACTGTCATAAAATATAATGTAACTGTCATAAAATATAATGTAACTGTCATAAAATATAATGTAACTGTCATAAAATATAATGTAACTGTCATAAAATATAATGTAACTGTCATAAAATATAATGTAACTGTCATAAAATATAATGTAACTGTCATAAAATATAATGTAGCTGTCATAAAATATAATGTAACTGTCATAAAATATAATGTAACTGTCAAAATATAATGTAATTGTCATAAAATATAATGTAACTGTCATAAAATATAATGTAAATGTCAAAATATAATGTAACTGTCATGAAATATAATGTAACTCATAAAATACAATGTAACTGTCATAAAATATAATGTAACTCATAAAATATAACTGTCATAAAATATAATGTAACTGCCATGAAATATAATGTAACTCATAAAATATAATGTAACTGTCATAAAATATAATGTAACTGTCATGAAATATAATGTAACTGTCATGAAATATAACGCAACTGTCATAAAATATTACGTAATAGTTATGAAATATAAAGTAACTGTCATAAAATATAATGTAATACTCATGAAATATAATGTAACTGTCATAAAATATAATGTAATTGTCATGAAATGTAACTGTCATAAAATATAATGTAACTGTCATAAAATATAATGTAACTGTCATGAAATATAATGTAACTCATAAAATATAATGTAACTGTCATAAAATATAATGTAACTGTCAAAATATAATGTAACTGTCATAAAATATAATGTAGCTTATGAAATATAATGTAACTCATAAAATACAATGTAACTGTCATAAAATATAATGTAACTGTCATGAAGTATAATGTAACTATCATAAAATATAATGTAACTGTCATAAAATGTAATGTAACTGTCATAAAATATAATGTAACTGTCATAAAATATAATGTAACTGTCATAAAATATAATGTAACTCATAAAATAAAATGTAACTGTCATAAAATATAATGTAACTCATAAAATATAATATAACTGTCATAAAATATAATGTAACTGTCATAAAATATAATGTGTCATAAAATACAATGTAACTGTCATAAAATATAATGTAACTGTCATAAAATATAATGTAACTGTCGTAAAATATAATGTAACTGTCATAAAATATAATGTAACTCATGAAATATAATGTAACTGTCATAAAATACAATGTAACTGTCATAAAATATAATGTAACTGTCATGAAATGTAATGTAACTATCATAAAATATAATGTAACTGTCATAAAATATAATGTAACTGTCGTAAAATATAATGTAACTGTCATAAAATATAATGTAACTCATGAAATATAATGTAACTGTCATAAAATATAATGTAATTGTCATAAAATATAATGTAACTGTCATAAAATATAATGTAACCGTCATAAAATATAATGTAACTTTCATGAAATATAATGTAACTGTCATAAAATATAATGTAACTGTCATAAAATATAATGTAACTGTCATAAAATATAATGTAGCTGTCATAAAATATAATGTAACTGTCATAAAATATAATATAACTCATTAAATATAATGTAACTGTCATAAAATATAATGTAACTGTCATGAAATACAATGTAACTGTCATAAAATATAATGTAACTGTCATAAAATATAATGTAACTGTCATGAAATATAATGTAACTGTCATGAAATATAATGTAAATGTCATAAAATATAATGTAACTGTCATGAAATATAATGTAACTGTCATAAAATATAATGTAACTGTCATAAAATATAATGTAACTGTCATGAAATATAATGTAACTGTCATGAAATATAATGTAACTGTCATTAAATATAATGTAACTGTCATAAAATATAATGTAACTGTCATGAAATATAATGTAACTGTCATAAAATATAATGTAACTGTCATGAAATATAATGTAACTGTCATAAAATATAATGTAACTGTCATGAAATATAATGTAACTGTCATAAAATATAATGTAACTGTCATGAAATATAATGTAACTGTCATAAAATATAATGTAACTGTCATGAAATATAATGTAACTGTCATAAAATATAATGTAACTGTCATACAATATAATGTAACTGTCATACAATATAATGTAACTGTCATACAATATAATGTAACTGTCATACAATATAATGTAACTGTCATACAATATAATGTAACTGTCATACAATATAATGTAACTGTCATAAAATATAATGTAAAGGTGTATCAAGAAATAATAGAAATACGTTAATAAGAGAAAGTAACGGGAGAATAACGACGCGAAAATAACGAGAATTGAATGAAATAAACGAGAAAAAAACATATTAGTTTGAGAAGATTATATAAGAGGGATTATTATTATTATTATTATTATTATTATTAATTATCATTATTATGAAAGAGGAATTGTTGAAGGTAATATTTTTACTTGTGCTGCCCCACTACCATTATTATTATTGTTGTAGTTAGTGTTATTATTATTTTTACTATTATTGATATTATTGTTAATGTTAATAACAACAACAACAACAACAATAATAATAATAATAATAATAATAATAATAATAATAATAATTATTATTATTATTATTAGTAGTATAATTATTATTAAGGGTGTTATTAATTTAATAAGTGGTGCACTTTACGGTCAGGAAAGTTACCATTAAGTTCAGTTTTTGTTGGGGGGAAAATTTGTCAAAGCAACAATTTTTTTTTTTAAACTTGGAATCACTGGAATTTTGATTAAAATGAACTATCTGAAAATACGCCAAAAAACAATTTTTTTTTTCCTTCTCGCAGGATTGTAGGAAATTTTTAAACAAATACAACTGTGTAAACAAAACTGAAAAAAAAAAATATTGAAGAGTTGTGTTTTTAGAACGTTTATATATTTCCTGAGTTGAGTGAAGCCTTAATGTATGAGAGTGAAGGATGAGTGTTAGTTGAGTACCTTTGTTGCCAAGCTGGACACTTGTTCTTAATAAATGTATCACATTATTGAAGGATACGCAGGATGTGGAGGATGCAACTCTTAACTACCAACAAGGATGACATGCCATCACGGTTCATATGTGGCGTAAATGATGAGCAGGACATTAGTAACTTTATTCAGGTATACACAAATACAGTTACATAGATTATCATACATAGCAGTATACAGTTATATAGATTATCATACATAGCAGTATACAGTTACATAGATTATCATACATAGCAGTATACAGTTACATAGATTATCATACATAGCAGTATACAGTTACATAGATTATCATACATAGCAGTATACAGTTACATAGATTATCATACATAGCAGTATACAGTTACATACAGTATCATACACAGTAGCATAGTTATATAGATTATCATACATAGCAGTATACAGTTACACAGAATTATCATACATAGCAGTATACAGTTACACAGATTATCATACATAGCAGTATACAGTTACATAGATTATCATACATAGCAGTATACAGTTACATAGATTATCATACATAGCAGTATACAGTTACATAGATTATCATACATAGCAGTATTCAGTTACACAGAATTATCATACATAGCAGTATACAGTTACATATAATTATCATACATAGCAGTATACAGTTACATACAGTATCATACATAGCAGTATACAGTTACACAGAATTATCATACATAGCAACATGTGTGTAGAGAACCTGGGATAACCCAGAAAAGTCAAACAAAATGCTTGTTTCCATTGGTGTCCTTTTAATACCTTATTATTATATTATAAAGGTGGTAATATTTTATTATTATACTATCAAGATTATCAGGGAAAGATTATCATATGATATTGAACCACTGAAGGATAAACAACAGCAAATAGTCTCTGTTGACGAGGTAAATGTAGATGATGATGTAGATGTAGGTTAAACACATGCACGAGTGAGAGAAAGTGTCCTGAGTTACATAACCCCTGAGGAAGCTGCGTCTTACAGTGTAAGAAGGAAAAATATAAGAAAACAATGGCAGGTCCTACTGAACAGTTTATATCTGGACTGGTACTTAGGTCTTGTGTACTCAACTTTCGTGTGTGTGTGTGTGTGTGTGCGTGTGTGTGTGTGTGTGTGTGTGTGTGTGTGTGTGTGTGTGTGGTGTTCATGTATGTATATAAGTACATATGCAAGTACATACGAAAATTGTTTTCTATGTATGCGTGTGAAGACATATGCTTGTTCACACACACAGAGCTCAGGGGATTGTCCTACGAAGAAAGGTTGAGGGAAATCGATCTGACGACACTGGAGGACAGGAGGGTCAGGGGAGACATGATAACGACACATAAAATAATGCGTGGAATAGACAAGGTGGACAGAGACAGGATGTTCCAGAGATGGGACACAGAAACAAGGGGTCACAATTGGAAGCTGAAGACTCAGATGAGTCAAAGGGATGTTAGGAAGTATTTCTTCAGCCACAGAGTTGTTAGGAAGTGGAATAGTCTGGTAAGCGATGTAGTGGAGGCTGGAACCATACATAGTTTTAAGACGAGATATGATAAAGCTCATGGAGCAGGGAGAGAGAGAATCCAGTAGCGGTCAGTGAAGAGGCGGAGCCAGGAGCAGAGTCTCGACCCCTGCAACCACAATTAGGTGAGCATATATATATATATATATATATATATATATATATATATATATATATATATGTGTGTGTGTGTGTGTGTGTGTGTGTGTGTGTGTGTGAGTGTGTGTGTGTGTGTGTGTGTGTGTGTCACCATCACCATCCCTACCATCATTACTACCACACCAACGTTATCACCACCATCCTCACCACAGTCACTACCATCATGTACTCACCTGTGGTTGCAGGGGTCGAGTTATAGCTCCTCAGTGACACCTGGAACTGTAATATCAATCAAAAGATAGAATCTTTCTAAATCAATCTCGCAGAAATAAATTTCGGGAATCATCTACATACTCATAAAATTGAGCAGAGAGCACCTACACACATCAACTCTTCTACAAACTTCACCTATAAACTGCTGATCAGAGCCTGGAATTTCAAGCTTATTGGATCAGGCATTCTGTAGTTATAGAGGAAAATGTATTGAGAAGCTTCAGCTGCCAGATGGCCGGCTCTGGCATCACGCCGTCCAGTATTTAACTCATGGTGACTACAGAATGCAAATCGATCTCTTTCATCTGTAAAACATAAAAAGAATGAAATCTGTTTAATTAAAATACTCAACATTCATCATGATAATTATGTCTTTATGAATTCAGAGTCGATGAGACTCGACCTTCCAAGCTGTGTTGTAGTTACCAGATTCTTCAAGAGTGACAGAATGGCGCCCACAAATCTTTCTATATACAACTACATACACACACAAAAAAAATCCACGAACAGAAAAAAAAATATAGACGACTGTTTAGAACACAAAACTTA